>NC_140945.1:35625619-35903119 GCF_014529385.1 Adiantum capillus-veneris | reverse complement strand
TGATTTTACCCACAGGTATTCCCATTCCCTGCAAAAGAAGAAAACCCAAAAGCAGCTAAGCTTGTCTACCTAGGATTTGAATAGTCACATTGCATACATAATCCTAACAGTAACCTGAACGCCAAGGTCACCTAGACCCAAAACACGCTGTCCATCTGTGACCACAATTACTCGAAGATGTCGCTCAGGCCAATTCTTTAGAAGCTCCATGACTTGCCCCTTGTCATTAATGCTTATGAAAAGACCTCTTGGCCTCCTAAATAAGAGCCCATACTTCTGGCATACAATGCCCACAGTTGGTGTGTAAACAATTGGCAATAATTCTTCCAAGTAATTGAGCAGCACCCTGAAAAATAGCTTCTCATTTCGCTCCTATAAAAGCATGTGCGTAGAGAATGTGAGGTTGGATCAAATCTCGAAGAAGATGAGCATTAGATTTGCATTGAGTTCACCTGTAGTGCCATCAGGAATATATACTTTTGTAAATTTGACTCTGTATCCCTGACGTTCGACATGACGCGCTGGACCTGCAACAGCGGGTATCCTCATAAACAGAAAATAGTGAACAGATATTATGTGCATTTCTGAATCCTCCTTGAAGAAAAGGCCAGAAAATGAAACCTTATCTGCCCTCCACAAGAAACATACCATATACCAAAATGCCATTCAAAGCCTCCTTTCTGCATGCTACTGGGCAAGTGTCAAGATTTGGGTAGAACACAGGTCAAAGATCATAATACGATTGTCATTACATGGAAGTTGCTTGAACGATGCATTCTTATTAGTATTAACAGGGGGAACATAATTACGAGAGGAGGATGGGGTACGAATCCTCGCTGTCTTTTTAGGCACCACCCATGAGTTAGTATCACTAGGCCCAACATTTTTGCCTTTCGCAGCATTCCCATTCCTAGGATCAGCAGACTAAGGAGTCTTGTTTTTCCCTTTTTCCGCATGAGACTCCATTCTACTTAGCTTCACCGATAGATTTGCCTATTGGGACAGGGGTAGACAAAGGAACTTCCGAAAGAGGGGGTTGCAAAACTGGTTTTGGACATTCAGGTTGCATATGGCCGAATTTACCACAACAAAATCAAGAATTTGCAATTTTATCCCATTTAAGTTTAAAAGGATGCTTGCCCACCCATGGGTCTCCTGAATCAACCATAATTCCCACTAGTACAACAACGCCGCCTTCGGCGGTGGCACAACCCCTCGCGATGCTATGTGGATTTTCTTAGCTTAGACTTGCTAGCACTATCTACATGCAATGCCTTTGGGCCGGTCGGAGAAGAAGCCATGAAAGACATGGTTGTCATAGAGAGAGAGAGAGAGAGAGTCGTAATATAGGAGTTTGTCCTACAACTACTCTCCTGGAAGCCCGAGCCACTCAAGGAGGTTGGCGAGTCATCATGTAGCACAGGTAGAGACGCAAATTCCAACAACCTAGTCACTGACAAGTTGACGTTTAGTATTGGCTCCACGTACTCCAGTGCAACCTGCAAACATGGCCTCTTCATTAAAGAGCAAAGCTGTGTTCTTGCTAGACTCAGAATACCTCTTGACGCCTTACATCTCCGGTAGGCAGGCATTTGCAACTTGCTACTCAAATACAAATCCTATTGGCTTGGTACAAATCCTTCTTCTAAGCATAGGCTTTTAGTCCAGTCGGAAATGGAAACACTCATCGCTTTTGAGTACTCCTCATCATGCTCTTTCTGTATGTGCTTGACTTGTGTGGCAAACATTGTTTTTTGCCTTGATCGTCAATGGATTTGTTGCAGCTATGTGGACACAAACTTGGTGATAGCAGAGATGGGAGGACATTAAATGGAGGAGGCAAAGAGCTGTTGCAAGAGGAGTACCAGCAAGACACGCGAGCATGAAAGAATGAAGGCGCTGCAACATGCAAGGACGGGAGCATGAATCAAGGCAGAAGAGATGGGAGGTGTGGGTTGGGGTTTAAGTGTGAGGTGTGGTGCACCTCTCTCTCTCTCTCTCTCTCTCTCTCTCTCTATATATATATATATATATATATATATATATATATATATATATATATATATATATATATATATATATATATATATATATAGATATAGATATATATATATTCATACAGAGTTCACTGGCCCGATGACGTCGAACTAAGGAGAAGCCGTCTCGTGGCCCGGGCGGAAAATCCCTTCTCCCTTTTTCTTTTGAGGGTGAAATGTCCTATCAAAACTTGATTTCTTTTTCTTCCCTCTTGCATCATGCTTGCTGCACTGGGCAATCCAGCAACCTGGAGATCCTTATCGCTTGCAGTCAACAGCCCATCTTCTGCCTTCTATGATGCTGATACGAGTGACGGGAATATGTCTTGAATTCTCGAGCTTCACAATCTTGTCGATACATCCATGTTGCGTGAGCTTGACGATGTTGGCACCTCCTTTGAGGCTGACAACCAGGATAGCAAATTGTCCCAAGCTCAGAAAGAGTCCATCTCACGGTAGAAAGTAACTCCATGGGATAGAGCTAGAGCAATATGCCTTTACCAACCCTTGAGTCAAAAATCTCATCATGGATTTTCATTCCCTTGTCTTCCACTCTAATGCAGGCTAATGCAGGCTGCCACCGTGCATTCAAGCCCTACAAAATCCCCTTCTCGGAGCGTCCTGCTCATAAAGGCGAGCAGGCTGCTGGAGCGCCAGCAGAAGAACCCTCGACCCCACAATTGTATTGCCTTATTTTGAAAAAAAAAAAGGGGATCAAACTTACGCAAGAATGAATAGCAACATGTTTGAAAATCAAACTCAACCTACCATAGCCACTGTATATTGTATCGATAATGGATCTTTTTTAATCAAAACCATACTTTGTTGCATTGCATGGCCATCGATTCTTTGGTCAAGTAAAATAAAGCTGATTGTTGTGGCTTTTGAAAGGTATAGTGGGTCCAGACCAGCCGACTACCCCCCACCCTCGACGATGGTTTCTAGATACATAGAGAAAATTTCTACAAAAAAACTATTGTCTTGCACTCCCTAGAAACATCTTGCATCTAGTGATAGATGCGATAGCTCCATGTGCATTGAAAAGAACCTAGAGCTTCCTAGCCATACCCATGTAGGGCATCCCTTGAAACCAAAAAGTGGCATCCTAGCACAAAAGCTCTTTCAAGAACCAATTTTACTTTCAAAAAATAAGCGACACCTAGCATACACATCAATTGCCAAGCACAGCTAAGTCTTTCAACAATGTTGACTAACAAACACACCATAGATTTGCTTATACTATTGCATAAAATTGCAGCGTTATCACAGGCATATGTGATTGTAGATGGAACAAAAATTTGGCTATGCATTTGCTAAAAACAACATATAACTTTCTTCTTGTGACTTTATTCGACTAAAGCACCTTCAACCCAAGAGCGACATCCCAGATAGTCACTTCATCAAGCACTTGTGCGCCCAAACATACACACACTTGGAATATGTGCAATCAAAGCATCTCTAAGCACTTTGTTGCTTTGAACAGCTTGTGGCTCACAGTCTTGTCATGAATTTCTTTACCCATGTCAACATCATGCATGCCTTAATGATGTAAACAGTGCTGACTACATTGGAGCGAATTTGTTGATGCTCAACTTGCTAGGCCAAAACAATCTAGGGAGGATTTGGCATCAGTTGTCGACGCTCCACACGCTCACAGCCTTCCATCTTATCGAGAGCCCCTCCTCATGACTGGACTATCAGCCCTCAATTCCTCATTAGAAAGCACCGACAGAGCAGCAGCGGAGTCTCACCACAAAGCAACAATGTGCCCATTGGCTGCAATGTGTCACGAGACGGGCACTAGGTGCCAACGGAAAAGAACAGACTGAACAGCTTTAAGCACTTCAAATAACAACTGAACTGAAAGAGATAGACGACACAGGGAGTGGCGGAGCTCCACCCCGAGAGAGAGCACTCACCCCAAATCTTGGCGCCCCTTTTGGTATTTCTTTATATTACTTGAACTCGGTACAATGCCGGTACTCACGTTCTGCACCCAGAAGAGTGCCACAGAATGAGCCCTCCCCACATATTTAAAGGCCCTTGGCCTTGAAAAGCAATTACATGAAAAGCATTCAAACTCAAGAACATATGGCCTCAAAAGCACTGAAAGAGCTAGACGACACAGGGAGTGGCGGAGCTCCACCCCGAGAGAGAGCACTCACCCCAAATCTTGGCGCCCCTTTTGGTATTTCTTTATATTACTTGAACTCGGTACAATGCACCGCGGTACTCACGTTCTGCACCCAGAAGAGTGCCAGAGAATGAGCCCTCCCCACATATTTAAAGGCCCTTGGCCTTGAAAAGCAATTACATGAAAAGCATTCAAACTCAAGAACATATGGCCTCAAAAGCACTAGCACCCAAAAGCTACCAGCACGTTTTGTGAAAATCCGTACACTGCCACGTCATCATGTTAGCGCGAATTTCATAAATCCATACAGCTGCCATGTCATCATGTTAGCGCGAATTCCGAGAATCCGTACAGCTACCACGTCATCATGTCAACGCCAATTCCAAGAATCCGTACAATTGGCATGTCATCAATTCTCCGCACGCGCGCGTGTGTGTGTGTGTGGGCTTGCTTTATTTTAATGCCTTTATGTCACTTGGGCCCCATCCCATAAGTTGGTGGAACTTCTACGGCTTCTTCTTCTCTTGCTTCTGCTTCTTAGGGTTTAGGCCTCTGGGCCGGGATCTGCAAGTTGGCTCCGTTCTTCAATGGCTTGACACGTCAGCAATTTGTGACCTCCCCCATTCTTGAAAGAAAATAATCGTCCGCCATTACAACATATCTGCAAAACAACTCAAGTTAGCTTAAAAATTTTCAAGGGTCATTTCGAGGGACAATCAGTTTTCTCATTCCAAATCGAAACTCTTGATTTCCTGGGTCGTTGGCTTCCCAGAAGAATCTCATCCAATAAGGAGTCTCATTCCAGATCGGAACTCTTGATATCATGGGCGTTGGCTTCTTAGAAGTATCTCATCCAATAAGGAATATTCAATGGTTGGCACATCACAATGCAACACAAATGCTCACATATGCATGTTACAAGACACAACAAACAGTGTCACTGAGCACTCCCCCGAGACAGACGATCTGCGGTATGAAGCTACTCAACGACTACCTCGTCACTCCCCCCGCACATAACCTAAAAAGGTCCGGGCCATGAGTTCAGAGGATTGGTACAACCAAACGCTCCCCAGACCGCAGCCTGCGTCGCTTGGAGGTTCAAGCATACAACCAAACGCTCCCCAGACATCCAGTCTGCGTCGTTCGGAGGTTTTCCAACATACAACGAAAAGCTCCCCAAACATCCCATCTGCATCGTTCGAAGGTTCAGACAATACCAAAACAACATTTCTCACTACCCCACCCGAGAGTAAATCACCAATCATTGAAACCAATATTAAAACCAGAGTCAAAACAGTTCAAATCGACACCAAGACAGGTTCAAAACAAATATCATCCACTTTAAACAAATTCCAAACATGATCACTAAACAAAGATTTTTTCACAATAAAATTTCCGATGAACTTTGGAAGCGCCATCTTGCTCTGTCTGCTCCTTGATAGGACCGGTATGCTTTCAGAAGAGCACACGCCCAAACCTTGGCGCCCCTTTCGGTATTTCTTTATATTACTTGAACTTGGTACAATGCCGGTACTCTGGCCTTGAAAAGCAGTTACATGAAAAGCATTCAAACTCAAAAACATATGGCCTCAAAAGCACTAGCGTCCAAAAGATGCTAGCACGTTTTGCGAAAATCCGTACACTACACGTCATCATGACAGCACGAATTTCAGAAATCTGTACAACTGCCGTATTATCATGTCAGTGCGAATTCCAAGGATCCGTACAACTGCCACGTCATCATGCCAGTGCCAATTTCGGAAATTTGTACAACTGTCATGTCATCAGTTCTCCGTGTGTGTGTGTGTGTGTGTGTGTGGGCTTGCTTTATTTTAATGCTTTTATGTCACTTGGGCCCCATCCCATAAGTTGGTGGGAACTTCTTCCGCTTCTTCTTCTGTTGCTTCTGCTTCTTAGGGTTTCGGCCTCTCGGCCGAGATCTGCAAATTGGCTCCATTCTTCAGTGGCTTGACATGTCAGCAATTTGTGACACAATGTGCAAGCAATACAGTCTCGTGAGGGCGGCCAAGAATGCATTGCTTAACATAGACTACACACATGACGGTGATCATGCTGACGGTGATCATGCTCCCGGAAGCATTTGATGTCGTTAGAGTTGGTTTCAGAGGAGAGATGTGAAGAGCTCACCATGTGGAGCATGTCGGTCTTTTCAGATCGTCAATCGAAGTCCCAGTTGCCAAGTTATTGCCAATTGAAGTTTCACCAAGGACAAGTTTTGTGCCAATTTGGACGCTTCGATCGGTGTGCCATCTGAGGTTTTTTCAGCCTCTCAAAGCTTTGTATGTGAAGTATGCGCCGTATGAAGGCCATAGGAATTATCGAACGGAGTCCGGAACACGAAGTTATGGCCAATCAAGGTTGGCAATGGACCCTGACCGGGGAGGATCTGATGCTTTTTGCTAGCTTAGGGCATTCAATTCGAGGTCGTACTGAAGTCGAGGTGCAACGGAATTGTTGTGGTTTGAAGTTGGCGATGGGAGGTTTCGGTTGGAGGTCGCGACTCGGGAATCCGATCACCGGGCACCAAGTTGCAAGTGCAAAGAAGTTGGGGAAAAAAAAAAAACCAATTCTCTTCATGGTTTTATGAAGTGTTTGAACTTTGAAGGCTTTGGAGGATGTACATGGCAAGCTGCCACGTGGCGGACACTTATCCCACGTGGGGAGTACGCAGCAAGGTGGCAAAGGTATATATAGCTAAGCGCATGCACTCCAAGGTCACCGAGCAGGAGAGAGTTTTAATGTCATAGGAAACTATCCGAAGAGACCTTAAAGATCTAGCCGACAAGGAGTTGAACTCAAGACTTGTTATTCAAGGGGGAAATGGCATAACCAATCTACCACACTTGGGTGATAGAAAGGTTATACCATTTTCCTCTTTTTATTAGCACACACACACACACCCACACACACACCCGAGAAGAAGAGAGTTTTAATGTCGTAGGAAACTATCCCAAGAGACCTTAAAGATCTAGCCGGCGAGGAGTTGAACTCAAGATTTGTTATTCAAGAGGGAAATGGCATAACCAATCTACCACACTTGGGTGATAGAAAGGTTATACCATTTTCCTCTTTTTATTAGCACACACACACCCGAGAAGAGAAGAGTTTTAACGTCGTAGGAAACTATCCCAAGAGACCTTAAAGATCTAGCCAACGAGGAGTTGAACTCAAGACTTGTTATTCAAGAAGGAGATGGCATAACCAATCTACCACACTTTGGTGATAGAAAGGAGAGAGAAGCTCTCTTGAGCCTTGGCCATGGCGGGCGCTGCCCCGAGTGGCCCTGGTGGTGCCTTTTGTTGGAGATGATGGTGCCAGCGCCACTGTGATGTGTTGCCTTGTCGACAGCGTCGACATCCGTTGTGCTGCTCTGTTGACGTGGCGGGTCCACCTGTGGGCTACTTCTCACACGGCCTCAAAGGCCAACCTTTTAGTTGAGGAAGAGGGGGATCCCACCCCTTGTCACGGCGGCGTGACAACCAAAGGGGGGCCCTTCCCACGTGCCTTGGAGGGCAAGGGAGCCGGGAATAGCAAAAGCGTGGGATCACACATGCAAAAGGCAGAGCTAAAAATAGAAGTGGCCGGTTTAAAATAGAGGAGTTACACACGCCCTGGAGGGCCAGATTTTTGCAGTTTTGAGCAGTGCACGACAGCCTTGTAGAGGAGGCTCGTTTTGGAGCTCAAGGAGTTGGAGAGAGCTCGAGAGGAGAGCTCGTTTTGGAGCTTTAGAGGGAAGCTCTCCGAGGAGCCTTGGTGAAGGACTACTGAAGTGTTTCTTTTGCGCTCGTCGTGCTCTTGCCGACGGAGCCGATGATAGCAGAGTTACATGGCGTTGTTGTAGATGGTGATTTTGTCATAATTGGAGCAAACCATAACCGAATTTTGCGTCGTTTCTTCCCCTTCTCCACCCTTCTCGTCTTTGCTCTGCTCAAAGTGCTCGGTGCCGTTGTGTGAGATGCGTGTGCCTCCCCGTGCCTTTGTGTGTGTGAGAGAGAAAGAGAGAGAGGTGTGCGTTGTGAGATTGTTGCAAACGGGCAAAATTGGTGTGGTATGCTGTCAAATGATTGTGCGAAGCATGCGTGTGTTGGTATGCGTGCAAACAGTGATCTGTATGCGAAGGTGTTGAGTTTTGAAGGTGAACTCTAGTGGATTGGGGTGCGGTGCAGTGAGTATCCTGGGCTATTTAAAGAGGCAATTGTTTGTGTTCCGGGTGTGTTCCTCTTTCCATCTTCTCGTGCCCCCACTCAGGAGCATCTGATTGCTCCTATTTGAAGGCGAAGTCAAGGTTTCGGAGCTAATAAAGCGCAGATTTTGAAGAATAGGTGCTGGAAAAGATGGCTTGGTCGAGTTTTCCTATCTTCACTGGGGTTGAAGATGCGAAGACCTGGCTGCAGGGTCGGCAATGGGAGGTTTCGGTTGGAGGTCGCAACTCGGGAATCCGATCACCAGGCACCAAGTTGCAAGTGCAGAGAAGTTGGGGAAAAAAAACCAATTCTCTTGATGGTTTTATGAAGTGTTTGAAGGCTTTGGAGGATGTTACATGTGTAAGAGTGCGCATATGCGGAAGCGTGAGAAATGAAATGAAATGAAATGTTATATTAACGTCTTCAAAAAGGCCAGAGTGACCTATGAGACCAAACTGATACAAAAGTGGTGAATGAGAGAGAGAGAGAGAGAGAGAGAGAGAGAGAGAGAGAGAGAGAGAGAGAGAGAGAGAGAGAGAGAACAAACGCTAGATGTGGAGGAGGGGGCGATCAACCCCCCATGACTACTAGAGCAGAAGACCCGTACAATGATCAGATGATTTATATGAGAAGTGGGTACGGGGGCCCCCTGGCCTCATATATATGAGTGACCAAGGGAGTCCATACTATTAGACTTACACCACTCTGCTGCTTCACAAGTTTAGGGCATACTTGTACGGCTAGTGTGCCTCCGGGCTGGCCACCCTTTGCATATGCATTTAGACTGCACCATCCGGCCGCCGACTTCTGAAGCCGGCCACCCACCTTGTCCGGGCGCCCTCATACTTCATTTATTTCTTGTTGGGTCGTGGGGGGTTTTTCCAAGCATTGTCCTACCTCCCCTTGGGCACCTATTTATGGGGCCAGGGGGGTACCCACTTCCATATCAATTTTTGTGTATTGGGTCTCATGCTCATGGTAGTCATGGGGGGTTGATCGCCCCCTCTTCACCATATCTTGCGTTTGTGGTCTACTCTCTCTCTCTCTCTCTCTCTCTCTCTCTCTCTCTCTCTCTCTCTCTCTCTCTCTCTCTCTCTCTCTCTCTCTCTTCCGCACACGCGCACTTACATGGTATCAGCCGCTTCAAGCTCTCGATGATCCAAGGCGCATCTCCGCATCAGGTTCTCCTCCCAAGGGATCACATCAGCAGCGTTTTCTGCAAGATATGCCAGCATTTTTGCAATGACCATGCACGTGAAGGAACAGGCATTTTTTCATCGCAGAGGACCCCCCTCCACCTGCGTTTTTGCAGATCAAGCTAGTGTTTTTGCTTCTGGCTGCAGCGCTACATTTTCGTCGCCGGAACATCCCTCCCTCTCCTTGCGTTTTTGGACAGCTGCAGCGTTTTGCAGCAGGAGGCCAGCGCTCAGCTTTTCAACCCCGGATCTTGCCTACTCGAGCCGGCTCGGCATCCGGTGCCTTGCCGGTCCTGTTCCTCTTCAGATCATCAGATTTCAGCCACATACACCTGCTGTTTTCTCTGTTTTCAGCCCACTTCCTCGCCCTCCCTACAGCGTGTGCACCGCTCCGGACCCTGCCGGGAGCGTACGAGCATGCTGAAAATCGCTGGACAGCAGCGTTTTCATCACCTTGCAGTTGCGTTTTTTGGCGGACAGCAGCCTCTTGGCTTGTGTTTTTCACAGAGGATGAAGTTACCTCCTGCCACGACACCATCCAGTGGTGGTTCTTGCGGTCTCTCAATGACTGCTGCAGTACACGGTATCTTCGACATCGGCTTGATCATCTATGGGCGTACGATCCTTGGAAGATCCATTCATTCCAGCCATCATTCGGCGGTTGCGCACTCCAGAGGGGGTGGTGACTTGTGGTTTGCTATGGACACCACTGTAACAAGGGACGGAGGGGAAGGAGCCTAGAGACGGGGGACGCCCGGTTCTGGGACGAGGACAGGTGGGGACGGACGGCAAACTGCCTGCCAGGTGAGAACGCAGCCAAAACGTCCCAGGGACAGCAGTCAAACAGTCAACTTTTTTAAAATTTGAAAAACTAATCATTTTTAACGGCCAATTCCTCTCCAACATCCATATTTTTGAACTTTGAAGCACCCCAATGGCTATAAAAGCTACCCTTTGGGTCCTCATTTCTTGATGTTTTATTAGCACATTTGCGTCTATATGACTCATGTTCTTTGGTCTATTTAGTGTAAATTTGTGGTCAAAGTGATGCTCTATGTGTGTGGCATGTGTGTAGGTCAAAAAATGCCAAAAAAACTCCTTTTCTTTTTGCCGTTCCGACCCCCGTCCCCGTTCCCTAACTTTTGTCGTCTTGTCCCTATCCCCATCCCCATCCCCATCCCCGTTCCCGACCCCGACCTCGACCTCGACCCGCCGTTCCATGTTACTATGATGGACACACCTATGCGCTCATCAGAGGAGTTCACACAAGATATGGCCATGCTCATGGCATATAGAATTCCCACATTCCAAGAGAAGACACTACCATCTTGGGTGGACAGACACTTACCACTTGACCTCGACACGTTAATTCACTTGCTTACGCAAGAGCATCTACATGGACTTAGAGAGAGGATCTTGGATCTCTTCTTGGACAGGTTCATTGCTTGGATCTACAGACTCGAGTGGGGACTTCAATGCTTTGGACTCTCTTGGGAGAGTTTACCCGCAAGATGTGGGAGGTCAGGCATCATTACACACCTACATCCGGAGTCACCCGGAGCTTTGGCTTGGATGGTAGTGCAGTTGCTCTTCTACACTCCTGATCATTTGGATTGCTAGCTTCAGAGTTGCTTACACTCACCCTCGGTAACCTTACAACAGACTTATCCCCCTACCTGGGCAATAGGCCACTCCCAGCTCATTCACATGGAGAGCCAGACCGAGTTGCGGTTTCGTGGCAGCGTTGGCATGGATTCTGTTTTGGTTGACGCCAGAGGACTGGAGGCAGGAGATACAAGCAAGACGGCGCAGACAGATTGGTCTGGCCTTTCCTCTTCTCAGAGGATCTTCACAACGCATACTCCTCAGTTTGGCTTCCCTACTTCTACAAGATGATTACGGTGCAGACAGTTTGGTCTGACCACACCTCTTCTCACAGGCCCTTCACAACGCAGACTGTTGAGTCTGGCTTTCCCTTCATCTTGGATTACCCTACCTACTGACAGGACACCATGCGGTGGTAGTCCGGGCGGTCTCTTGGTGACTACTACAGCTTACGGTAGCTTCTACAGTGCAGATTGCTTAGTCTGGCTTTCCTTGTTTCGGAGGGAGTTTACGGCGCAGATTGCTACATCTGGCCTTCCTGGAGTTTACACGGCTTAGCCACCTAGCCACACTGGGTTACAGGTTCATGCATTGACAGGCTTCCGATCATGCTCATGACGGTTCCTGGGATTCCCCATTTTCTCCATACCAGTTTGACTACAGACACCACAGATCCTATTGGGCAGGACACTTACACGTCTATTGGCACTTCTTTTACGACAAGGAGTTGTTTTCACACTCAGTTCGGGACCTTCACACAGTATCTTCACCCTGTATCGGCCAAGTACAACAGCTTGCTACACTACTCGTGACGGCACTTTACCATGGAGATCTCTCGGAGATTGGGACACCCCAGACTGCTGCTGCAGACATCGCAGAAGACATCTTCATCATTTGCCTCACATCTTCGGCTTCATGCAGTTTGTTCAACATCAGGTGCTAAGAGGGGATGTTAGCCTTACACCACTCTGCTGCTTCACAAGTCTAGGGCACAACTAGTGTGCCTCCGGGCTGGCCACCCTTTGCATATGCATTCAGACTGCACTGTCCGGCCGCCCACTTCTTGGGCCGGGCACCCTCATTTCATTTATTTCTTGTTGGATCGTGGGGGATTTTTCCAAGCATTGCTCTACCTCCCCTTGGGCACCTATTCATGGGGCCAGGGGAGTACCCACTTCCATCATCGATTATTGTGTATTGGGTCTCATGCTCATGGTAGTCATGGGGGGTTGATCGCCCCTCTTCACCATATCTTGCATTTGTGGTCTCTCTCTCTCTCTCTCTCTCTCTCTCTCTCTCTCTCTCTCTCTCTCTCTCTCTCTCTCTCTCACACACACACTTCTGCACACGCGCACTCTCCATAGTAACATGGAACGGCGGGTCGCGTCGGGAACAGTGACAGGGACGGGACGGCAAAAGTTAGGGAACGGGGACGGGGTCGGAACGGCACCCAAAAAAAAAAAAAAAAAAAGTTTTTTTGGCATTTTTTGACCTAGACATATGCCACACACATAGAGCATCACTTTGACCACAAATTTACACTAAATAGACCAAAGAACATGAGTCATATAGATGCATATGTGCTAATAAAACATCAAGGAATGAGGACCCAAAGGGTGGCTTTTATAGCCATAGAGGTGCTTCAAAGCTCAAAAATATGGCTGTTTGAGAGGAATTGGCCGTTAGAAACGATCAGTTTTCAAATTTTTACAAAGTTGATTGTTTGACTGCCGTCCCCGAGACGTTCTGGCCGCGTTCCCACCTGGCAAGCAGTTTGTTGTCCATCCCAACCCGTCCCCGTCCCAGAACCGGGCGTCCCCTGTCTCTAGGCTCCATCCCCTCCGTCCCCTATTACTATGGCACTCTCACACGAACTGGGCGGGCGGCCATCCTAAACCTGGGCGTCCGGACAAAAGTGCAACCGAGACTATGGGCGGCCAACCCGGAGACACTAGCCGTACAAGGAAGTGCCCTAGACCTATGTGAAGCAGCAAAGTGGTGTAAATCTAACACCCCCTCTCAGCACCTAATGCTGAACAAACCGCATGAAGCCGAAGATGGGCGGCAAATGATGAAGATGGCTGCTGCAATGTTCACTGAAGGATACTCAATGTGTAGTAGCAGTCTAGGGTGTCCCAACCTTCGAGAGATCTCCATGGTTAAGTGTCGTCACGAGCAGTGTAACAAACTGTTGTACTCCGTCGATACAGGGTGAAGACACTGCGTGAAGGTCCCGAACTGAGTGTGAAAACAACTTCTTGTCGTGAAAGGAGTGCCAATAGGCCTACAAGTGTCCTGCCCAATAGGATCTGTGGTGTCTGTAGTCAAAACGTCTGGAGAAAATGGAGAAGCCCAAGAACCACGATGAGAATGATCGGAAGTCTGCCAATGCATGAACTTGCAGCCCAATGTGACCAAGTGGCTAAGCTGTGAAAAACTCCAGGAAGGTCAGATGTAGCAATCTGTGTCGTAAACGTCCTCCGAAACAAGGAAAGCTAGACTAAGCAGTCTACACGAAGCTACCGTAAGTTGCAGCAGTCATCGAGCGACTGCATGGACCACCACCGGATGGTGTCCTATCAGTACGTAGGGTAATCCAAGATGAGGGGAAAGCCAGACTCAGCAGTCTGCACTATGAAGGGCCTCTGAGAAGAGGTGTGGTCAAACCAAACTGTCTGCACCGTGATCATCCTGTATGCAGTAGGGAAGCTAGACTCAATAGTTTGCGCTGTGAATAATCTCCAAGAAGAGGAAAGGCAAATATCAATCTATCTACGCCGTCTTTCCTGTATCTGTTGCCTCCAATCCTCCAGTGTCAACCAAAACCAAATCCGCACCAACAACGCGACCAAACCGCATCTCGGTGAGGCTCTCAATGTGAATGAGTTGGGAGTGACCTAGTGCCCACGTTGGGGGATAAGTTTGCTGGAATGTTACCGAGGGTGAGTGTAAGCAACTCTGAAGGTAGCAATCCAAATGATCAGGAGTGTAGAAGAGCAACTGCACTACCATCCAAGCCAAACTCCGGGTGACTCCGAATGTAGTCGTGTAATGATGCCTGATCTCCCGCATCTCGCAGGTAAACTCTCCAAGAGAGTCCAAAGCACTGAAGTACCACTCCAGTCTGTAGATCCAAGCAATGAACCTGTCCGAGAAGAGATCCAAGATTCTCTCCCTGAGTTTATGTAGATGCTCCTGTAAGCAAGTGATCTAACGTGTCGAGGTCAAGTGGTAAGTGTCTGTCCACCAAAGATGGTGGTGTCTTCTATGGGAATGTCGGAATCCCATATGCCATGAGCATGGCCATATCTCGTGTGAACTCCTCTGATGAGTCCATAGGTGTGTCCAAAGCAAACCACAAGCAGGGTAGTTTTCGTTCGACGTACGGGACGTCTAGTACCGTTCGGTCGGACCCGTTCCGTTCAATACGTTTAGTACGTTCCGTTCGGTCGAAATATGTAGCCTTTTATGACCGTTGGCCGCAGTTTTGAACGGTGACAGTGAACGTTAGTGGGCATTTAGGGAGCAGTTTTGGAGCATGTTTGCAACCATGTGGCATGTACCAATGCCCATTGCCATGCTCTCCCTCTCACATGCATAATGCCCCATGCTCTCCCTCTCCCATGCTCTTCCTCTTCCTATAATCTATTTAAGCAACTCCTCCACCTTGTTCTCAACACAACTTACAAGCTACAAGCTCTAGCCTCTCAATGCTCTCATCATCCATGTGCTCCCATTGAAGCTCTCAAGTGACAAGGCTCAAGCTCTCCATCTTCTCTCCCTTGGGTCTCTCCCCCTCAAGCTCCCATTGAAGCTCTCGAGTCTCAAGTGACAAGCTCTCCATCTTCTCTCCCTTGGGTCTCTCCCTCTCAAGCTCTCATAATTGTAATTTGTACAAATGTCAAGTTTCTTTAAGGCCTAAGCCTTAGGCTTAAGTATTATTTGTTTTTTTTATTTTGAACGTACATAACGTCATCGTACATAATAAATTTTTTTAGTTCGTTTAGTACCGCATATCATCGTACGTGTACAAAACGTACAGGACCGTACGAGACCACCCTGACCACAAGTCACCACCCCCTTTGGAATGCGCAACCCAAAGTTACACGGAACGAGAACAGGGAACGGGAACGAGGGGCTTCAGGACGTTTCCGGAACAGCGGGCCCTCTAGGTGGCGGAACGGGAACGGAGGCCGGAACGGTGGCCTTGAGGGAAAGGGAGAGGGAGAGGGAGAGAGAGCCTTGAGGGAGAGGGTGAGGTAGAGAGCTTGAGAGAGAGGGTTTAAAGCCCTTCTTTATATAGGAGAGGATGGAAATAACACTGAAACACCCTCAAAACGCAGATTTGCCAAAAACGCAAATTGCTAGCTGAAACGCAGGTGGTAGCGAGGGCTTTCCCGCGACGAAGGTGCCTGAAAAGGTTGGCGCTGGCTGCTAGATGTGGTGATTGTCATGTGCACATCTAACCCTATGTGTACGTGGACAAGCAACTTCATGGCATGGGCTCAGTTCAGTTCAGTTAGCCTAGCTTAGGAAGTGATCTGGCACTTTTGTGAGTCTGTTCGCAGACCGTGTATGTCCACACTTAGATTAGATGCATATCCTTTGGTTGCACACAACATGATCATCACATTACAGTCAGAACCCATCAGTAGCATTTTTACAGTGCATAGAACTATTTTCCCTATTTTAGCCAATTTTCACTTATTATTTTTAAGTGACTTTTGTTGGTAACTAGGTAGGGCGTAGCCAAGTATATAAGCAAACCTAGCGCTAGCACTTTCTGGCACAACAGGCAACAGGAACTTCGCGTTCAACAGGCACCTTCTCAGCAGGACCCCCACAAGAGACCTTAGCGTTTTCTGCATCAGCAACAAGGCCTAGCGTTTTTGCATGACAAACCAACCCTGACATTTTGCATAGCAAATCAGCCTCGGCAGTTGCTGAACAACAGATCAGCCCTAGCGTTAGCAGTTCTCCATAGTAGGACAGTTTTCAGCCCTAGCGTTTTTGCATCAGCATAACCATTCAACGTTTTGCAGATCTACTGCAAACGGGACCCGAATCTAGACCATCATTTTCAGTTTTCAGCATCAAGACTCCGCAATAGAACCCCCAGACCTCGCAGATCTCACCTTCCCGCAGTAGATCCTCGCCGCACGGTCAGATCCAGCGTAGTTTGCAGATTCAGCTCGGGAAACGCAGATTTCAGCATCTACAGTTTCACGCGTCGTCGTCGCATCGTCGCCATCGACATCGTCACCGACATAGAATCAAAATTCAGCTGATAAAGCATTTGCAAATTTCTGCCCGTCTCGTCGTCATCCTCATCGTCGTCGACATCGTCGGCAAGTCCAAGCATTGTAGAGTTTTGTGCAATCAATAGTAGACCACTCCCGCCATAGAGAGTGGGGCCCTTTGGAGGAGGGTTTTGACAACATTCTGGTGTAGTATTCTTCTCTCTCTATCTCTCAATCTCATGCACCTTCATTCACACTGTTCTGCACTATGTTTGTGTCCATTGCACTCACTCACTAAAGGAACGGAAGGCTCTCCCTCCATAAGTAAAAGGAACCCTTGAGCACAATTCGGAGCACTCATCTTGAGCAAAGTTCAACATTCATTTCCGTTGCACCTTACATTGGTATCAGAGCTTTGGCAGTGTTCTGTATCACTCAAGGAAAGAACCAAAGAACCACAATAATTTTTTTTGCTTGTTGCGGTCGCACGTAACCCAAGTCCACTTGGGCGTGTTGATTCCTAATCGTGTTTATGAAGAGTGACAGGAAACCCAAGAAAGAAGAGCTTATCTAGCCTTCCCTTTGTTCTCTTTTCACTCATTGAGAGTAGACCGTGCACTTAGCGGCCGGCCAATCGACGTGAGGTGGGAAGAAGCAACCTTGGTGTGAGCGCAAGGCCGCCGAGGTGTGCGCCCGCGGGAAAGAGAAGAGCTCGGGTGAAGAGAAGATCCTTCTCTAGCACAAATTACAAGCTAAAGATCAACCTCAAGAACCTCACGACCCTCAAGAACCTCAAGAACCCAAGAACCAAGATTCACAGGAACCCAAGTTCCTCATGAACTTAAGAGCCCATGACTTCAGTGTACGGTCATTACCCGAAGCGGAATGGATACTTCGCATGGAGGTGATGAGCATGGCACTGGCGAAGAAGAATTTTCCCCAACAGGAGATTTTTCTGACCCTCCCCCTTCCCCATCTACGCCACGGATTGCACCAACTCCTATGGAGAACTTGGTCAAGTCGATCATGGACATGATGGCACAACAAGAAGCGAATCGTGTGGCCGTGAACACCAAAACAGACAGGAAACCTTGGACCATGAAGCGCGCTTGGCGGCCGAAGAACGAAAAGAAAGAAAAGCACAAAGAAAGGAGACGGCCGAAGAAAGACGAGCGGCCTTGGAGGCCGAGCGTGAGGTACAGAGAGAACTACGCATGCAAGAGTTGGTCCGACAGGTTCTCACCTCGAAGTCCGAGCAAGCAAAAGATGTTGGTAGTTCATCAAGTGGCGCAAGCCGAGATTCGGACTCCAACAACCCAGTCACCGAGAAGTTGACTTTCAGTAAGTATGATGGTAAGATGGATGCTACTATTATTCATTCTTGGTTGTATCAATTTAATGCTTATTTTGCGACAACTAAGAAGACAAGAAATAGCAAGGTTTTGACGGCAGCTATGTACCTTGCCGGTGATGCCATTAATTGGTACCACGAATGGCAAGAGGCACAGTTGACCGCGCACCTAGAGGAAGCCGAGGATGGTGCGCCCCTTTCTTTCAATTGGGCCGACTTCCAAGACAAGCTCAAGGCGCGGTTTATGCCCCCACAGTACCTAGCACGATTGAAAGACGATTGGCACAGTCTTAAGCAAAATGGTATGCCAGTTATGTTTTTCTCTAATCGTGTTTTGCAGCTCGGCACCCAATTATGCAAATCGGATGATGAGCGCAAGGAGGCTTTCATTTTTGGGTTGGGCGACTATATCAGGTTTGATGTCGAAATCCTCAACCCAATCGATCTCAACAAGGCGGTAGCGATTGCTCTCGCACAGGAGATGAAGCACAACAAGGGAAAGCGTCACAGGCATTGAAGATTGTGGTGCAGATACTTTGACGCACCCCTGACGCTTTCTCCATTCAACAATGGAGATTAGGCATTGGTGTAGGTCCCACCACCTCACCTCGAGGGTGCGGCAACAGGTGAGATTTTCCGCCATCAGTATCGTCATCAAAGTTTCAACTCAGCAGACCTTGTGTACATGTGGTTTTTTGGGAGTGCTTTTTTTTGGCTCAAAAAGTCACTATATATAGTGTGCAAAGAGACCGTTGGGAATGTTCAAAAGCCGGTTGGCAAGAGTATGTATATGGGACTGCAATGAGAGGGCTATGTGTACATTCCATGTCTGAAGAAAAGAGTGCCTACGCCTCTCTGTTGCCCCGAGGAGCCCGCTGAGGTATCCCACTAGCTACAAAGAGTATGCAACACCTCAATCCAAATAGCTATCAATGTGTTTGATGTAGGGGAAGACTACGAGCCCAATATGTGAGCACAACAATCCTTCCACATGGTCCTAAAAGTGAAGCTACAGATCATAGTAAAATTTGCATCCCTCTAAGAGAGGTCCAGCTAGTAGCGCCAACTAATGGCCAATATCTAGAATCACTTATAGAGTGCCCAGTCTATGTTCCAATGATGTAAGCATGAAGGTCGGATCTAACAGAAAGCCCTAAAAAAAGTGTGACTCCGGAAATCGCAAAAGCCATGCAACTATCCCTCATGCCCACTCTGATCAACAAACAACAAACCGCACATTGGGAGCAATAGTGGTGTTCTTGATTGGTGATGCTGGGGATGAGCCTTCCGAGTTCCAAACTCTCGGAACTTGCTATCTAGATTGCAGAATTCTATTCAGTCACCAAATTCAATCCTCGGTTGTTTTCGGTTGGTCCATTGAGGGTGACATTGCTCAATATCATGGAATCCAGTGGTTTATCCATTGGGATGAAGCTTCAGCAAACACACACAATTTCATTCACTATTAGTGGCTACACTACACTAGTGGCATGTTATTCGGTGCGCAAAGTGGTTGGAGAGAGACTATAAGCAACTTCTCGACTTCCTCAGAGTTGCCTTACACCACCTTTTCCTTGGATTGTGATGGTCTCCATATTGGGGAGACGATGCATCATGCTACACGAATCCGCTTAGTTTCAACACATCTTACTGTTATTTGTGCAAGTGGAGGCAAGCCTTGGCGAGGGTCTTGCAATTACAAAGTTTCATCCACATTTGTCAGAGATTGATCGTAGACTTGGATGTATTGGCTGAGGGTGGTGCACTATGCAATGGTGTATACACCCCCACTCTTAGATTAATTCTCCACCCACTCTCTTGAAGAATCCTCCTCGATTCATCTCTCCCTTCTATCATGGAGGTGACATACAGCAGAGTATTTTTCATTGGTTTACCAAGACACGGTTTTGTGTGGTAGAGCAAGTTATATGGCAGCTTTCATGTATTTTTACAGAGATGCTGTTCCTCTTGTTGTGCCTATGATGCGAACAAGTCTAAGTAGTAATGTAGGGGGATGATTGGAGAGCACAGTCCCTGATAGAATGAAGACCACCCCCTCCCCCCAACCAAAAAAATCCTCGCAGCACAATCACCAATCTCACGTAAAGGCACCCCTCCCTGGCATCAAAAACCCGGGGAAAAATATAAAGAATTGCACAAGCGTGTAAATGAAGGCATGTGTTATGCATCCACTACCTAGATTGCAAAAAGAAATCTGTTCCGTGCATCATGCTAAACTGGTGAAATGATTGTAAGATGTGGAGAGGTAACAGGTTGATGGGCTTTACATGATTCTATAGAGACTTCAACAATATCTAGAGTCACATGTATAAAGCTCTCTCCATCTCACAGGCATTTCACTAGTTGAGCATGATGCAATGGGATAGGTTTCTTTTAAGGACCTCAGCACTGGATGCCTAGCATATGCCTTCATTTACACTCCGTCATGATTCTCTATAGTGCACACCTCTTGGAGCTGCACCTGTGAACACATCCGCTCTAAGCCTCCTAATGTTGTATCATGCATGCCCTCGTGTCAGTCTCATTGCTGCTATTGCTGCTGCCTCTTTCATGGAGAACCTTTGACCTGCACTCCCAAATACTTGGCGTGCGACTCCACATACATGAGAGCCGGTAATGATGCCCTCATCCAATGCATTGAGTGTTAAGTTAAAGATCGTCACCTTTGTCTTGCCAAGATTTACCGACAGGTCTATCATGTGCAAAGATTCGTAATGCATTAAAGATCGTCACCTTTGTCTTGCCAAGATTTACCGACAGGTCTATCATGTGCAAAGGTTTGTAATGCATCGAGCTGCTTCTGCAGCCCCTGTGGTGAGTCAACTACGAATGTCATCCGCATACAATAATAGGGGTATCCAAGTATCTCATAATTGTGCTCTTCTATCTCCCTCTGTCACGTGACACATCCAACCCTATGTGTCCGTGGACAAGCTATAGCATGACCAGGGTTCAGGTCCGTCAAGTCAGTCTAGAATAGGAAGTGATCTCGCACTTTTGTGAGTCTATTCACAGACCGTGCATGATCAATCACTTAGATTAGATGCATATCCTCTGGTTGCACACAGCATGATCATCAGCATTACCATCAGAATCCATCAGGAGTATTTTCCAATGCACAGAACCTATTTTCCCTAGTTTTGACATTTTTCACTTACTTACTAAGTGACTTTTGTTGGAAACTAGGTAGGGCAATTCTGCTAAGATAATATATAAGCAAACCAGAGTTAGCACACTTTTTGGCAGAAGAGGCAGCATGGACCTGACATGCAGGGACCTGACATCCAACAGTGCACCTTCTCAGCAAGACCCCCCCCCCGGGCAGGAGACTTAGCGTTTTCAGCCAAGGACAGCCAGCGTTTTTCTCCATTGCAAATCAGTCCTAGCGTTTTGCATTGCAGACCAACCCGGCGACAGCAAGACACAGCAGAAGACTCCTAGCGTTAGCAGATTTCCACCACAAGTCGGATTTTCAGCCCTAGCGTTTTTGCAGATCAACCTCAGCGGTTTTGGAGATCTTCGCAACGGAATCAGCCCTAGGACTAACGTTTTCAGTTTCTAGCAGTCAGTACCCGCAGTAGAACCCCCGAACCTCGCAGATCTCACCTTCCTGCCAACAGATCCTCGCCGCACGGTCAAATCACGCGAAGTTTGCAGATTCAGCCCGGAAAACGCAGATTTCAGCATCTGCGTTTTCAGCGCGTCGTCGTCGCATCGTCGCCATCGACATCGTCACCGACATAGAGTCAGAATTTAGTAGATAAAGATCTGCAGATTTCAGCCCTTAGCATTTTCAGATCTCAGTCCGTCTCATTGTCGTCCTCATCGTCGTCGACATCGTCAACAAGTCCAAAGCATTGTAGAGATTTCTGCAATCAATAGTAGACCGCTCTCGCCATAGAGAGTGGAGCTTTCGGAGGAGGGTTTGACAACATTCTGATGTCGTATTCTTCTCTCTCTATCTCTCAGTCTCAGCACCTTCATTCACAGTGTTCACTTTGTTTGTGTCCATTGCGCTCTCTCACTAAAGGAACGGAAGGCTCTCCCTTCCGTAAGTAAAAGGAACCTTGAGCACAGTTCAAGGCACTCACCTTGAGCAAAGTTCAACATTCATTCCGTTGCACCTAACATTGATATCAGAGCTTTGGCAGTGTTCTGTATCACTCAAGGGAAGAACCACACGAACCACAAAATTTTTTAATTTTTTTTGCTTGTTGAGGTCGCATGTAACAAACTGCTGACGTGTCAAAGCCTAAAGAATGGAGTCAACGTACAAATGTGGCCAAGGGGCCTAAACCCTAATTTCTGCCAGAAACCCTAACTGCTGAAACCCTAATGCTGGAAAGCCTATCCCTAAAACCTGAAAACCCTAATTCTGAAAACCCTAAACCTAAAACCTGCAAACCCTAATTCTGGAAACCCTAACCCTAAAATTGCAAAAACCCTAACCCTAACCCTAAGGCAACAGACAGATTCCGAAAATTGCGTTGACATGATGACGTGGCAGGCTGTATGGATTTCCGCATTTTGCGCTGGCTGATGACGTGGCAGGCTGTACGGATTTCCGTAAATTGCGTTGGCAGCTTTTGGGCTTTGCTTTTGAACCAGAAGCTTTTGAGTTTTAAAGGCTTTTTACTATAACTGCTTTTCAGGCCAAGGGCCTTTAAATATGAGGCTAGGGCTCATTCTCTGGCATGCTTCAGTACGAAGGTGCAGAGTCTCGAGTACCAGCTTGTACTGTGTTGATGCAATATAAAGAAATACCGAAAGGGGCGCCAAGGTTTGGGGCCAATACTCTCTAGGGTGGAATTTCGCCACTCCGTGTCGCGTGTCGTCTCTCTCCATTTCAGTTCAATTGTTATTTGAAATGCTTAAAGTTGTTCAGTCTGTTCTTTTCTATTGGCACGTGGTGCCCGTCTTGTGACATCACACGAACCCAAGTTCGCTTGGGCATGTCGATTCCTAATCGTGTTTTTGAAGAGTGACAGGAAACCCAAGAAAGAAGGGCTTGTCCAGCCTCCCCTTGTGCCTCTTTTCACTCATTGAGAGCGGACCGTGCACTTAGTGGCCGGCCAATCGACGTGAGGTGGGAAAAAGCAACCTTGGTGTGAGTGCAAGGCCGCCGAGGGGTGCGCCCGCGGAAAAGAGCAGAACTCGAGTGAAGAGAAGATCCTTCTCTAGCACAGATTGCAAGCGAAAGAAGAACCTCAAGAACCCCAAGAACCCAAGTTCCTCGTGAACTTAAGAACCCAAGACCACAAGAACCCACGACTTCAGTGGATGGTCATCACTCGAAGCGGAATGGATACTTCACTTGGAGGTGATGAGCATGAGAGAGGCGAAGAAGATTTTTTGCCACCAGGAGGTTTTTCTGACCCTCCCCCTTCCCCATCTACGACAAGGATTGCACTAACTGCTATGGAGGAGTTGGAGCAAATGTTTATGGACAGGAAGTTAAAACGCGAAGCAAGAAAAGCAGAAAGAATGGCAGAATTCGATCGTGAATGCAAAGAAAGAAAAGCAGAAATGGATCGCAGACACGCAGAAAGAAAAGCTGAAAGAGAAGTAGAAAGAAAGGCACCCATAGAGCGTGAGCATGAGCAAGCGAGCTCATGCAAGAGATGTTGCGACTCTTTTCTCAAGTGCAGGCACAAATGCAAGAGATTTGGGAAAAGGAGACTCTCTCAGTCTCTACTTCTCCAAAGCAAGACACACATGATTTGCATGATTATGAGAAGCATGATGAACTGAATGATAATGATGAGCATGATGATTTGAATGCCAATGATTTGCATGATGATTTGGATGACAATGACAAGCATGATGATTTGCATGATCAAGATGTGATTTCTCACAAGCATGATGATTTGCATGAAGATGACGTGATTGTTCACAAGGATGATGAGTTAGTTACTGCTTTTTCTAGCGACGCTAACCTCGTTGCAGATTCGATCAATCACGAAGGATCGATCTTAGCTCTCGAGCCTAGGTCCAAAGCACCCCTTCAGGAAGAACCGATCGTGGCTCTCGAGCCTCGGTCCAAAGAACCCTCACAGGAAGTGTTATGTGCTCGCATGATTAGTATGCACGCATTGTACGAGTGTTCCATTCGTGATCGTTTCCTGTATTTTCGTCAGCGTCTTTATGTGATCCCTTTTCCTAGGCATGACATATTGTACGTTGAGCACCTTTCACTCATGAATGAGCACGAATGTATGCAGATTATTCATGAAAAGCTGAAAAGTATGCATTCAAGGAAGTCACATTCCATGTCTCTTCCTTGGCACGACACAGTCGTAGAAAGAGCACAAGAAAGTATAAGCACCAAGCATGGGCATTTCCGTTGTGAATTGCCACAGTTGATTGATTTAAATCAGAAGAGAAAGATTCGATCTCATTGTTTGCGTGTGTGTGGTGAACTGTTTGGCACTCCGTCTATTTGTTCATCTACATTGCATGCACAGTCTTTGAGGAAGACAAGATTTTTTCCAGTCACTTTACATGGAATGGGTAGTTCATGTTTTTGTGTTGGTAGTGGTTTCAGGAATTTTCAGCCTCGGAGATTCTTGAAGAAGATGGACCTACGTCCATAGGCGAAGTTGAAGCAAGGAAGGAGACTCAGAAGACTTTGTCGCTTTCGGCGCGGCCCAAAGAAGCAAGCGTTGCAGACCTTTATGAAGTTCAAGTATCGCATGACCCACGCATTAGAGTGGGCCGGCAAAGAGTCCTTTCGAGGATTCCGGATGTTGTTGGCGATCTCCCTCAATGCCATACAGTTCGGTACCAGTACCTCACTTTGAAAAAGAGGGGATGTCACGTGACACATCCAACCCTATGTGTCCGTGGACAAGCTACAGCATGACCAAGGTTCAGGTCCGTCAAGTCAGTCTAGAATAGGAGTGATCTGGCACTTTTGTGAGTCTGTTCACAGACCGTGCATGATCAGTCACTTAGATTAGATGCATATCCTCCGGTTGCACACAGCATGATCATCAGCATTACCATCAGAATCCATCAGGAGTATTTTCCAATCACCAGAACTTATTTTCCCTATTTTTGACATTTTTCACTTATTTATTAAGTGACTTTTGTTGGAAACTAGGTAGGCATATTTTGCTAAGATAATATATAAGCAAACCAGAGTTAGCACACTTTCTAGCGGAAGAGATAGCAGGGACCTGACATCCAACAGTGCATCTTCTCAGCAAGACCCCCCCCCCCCCCCCCGACAGGAGACTTAGCGTTTTCAGCCAAGGACAACCAGCGTTTTTCTCCATTGGAGATCAGTCCCAGCGTTTTGCATTGCAGACCAACCCGGAGACAGCAAGACACATCAGAAGACTCCTAGCATTGGCAAATTTACACAGCGACAGCAGATCAGCCCTAGCGTTAGCAGATTTCCACCGCAAGTCAGATTTTCAGCCCTAGCGTTTTTGCAGATCTTCACAACGGAATCAGCCCTAGGACCAGCATTTTCAGTTTCCAGCAGTCAGTACCCGCAGTAGAACCCCCCAACCTCGCAGATCTCACCTTCTCGCAGCAAATCCTCGCCACACGGTCAGATCACACGAAGTTTGCAGATTCAGCCCGGAAAACGCAGATTTCAGCATCTGCGTTTTCAGCGTGTCGTCGTCGCATCGTCGCCATCGATATCGTCACCGACATAGAGTTAGAATTCAGCAGATAAAGATTTGCAGATTTCAGCCCTTAGCATTTTCAGATCTCAGCCCGTCTCGTTGTCGTCCTCATCGTCGTCGACATCGTCAACAAGTCCAAAGCATTGTAGAGATTTCTGCAATCAATAGTAGACCGCTCTCGCCATAGAGAGTGGAGCTTTCGGAGGAGGGTTTGACAACATTCTGATGTCGTATTCTTCTCTCTCTATCTCTCATCTCAGCACCTTCATTCACAGTGTTCACCACTTTGTTTGTGTCCATTGCGCTCTCTCACTAAAGGAACGGAAGGCTCTCCCTTCCGTAAGTAAAAGCAACCTTGAGCACAGTTCAGAGCACTCATCTTGAGCAAAGTGCAACATTCATTCCGCTGCACCTTACACCCTCTTTGTCAATGTACTCTGACACCTCATCAACATACATACCAAAAAGAGTAGGTGAAAGTGGGCATCTCTATTTCACTACATTAATGGAGTGAACCACCTTTGATAAGCCCTCTGTTCTGTGTATCTGCCTCTCACTATCTCATACAATGTAGTAATCCCCCATGTAAGGTCAGTGGGCACCCCAATGTCGTCCACATATAAGAATAGGAGGTATGTCATCCGCATAAAACAATAGGAGGTATGTCCATCGTCTTCTGCATATAACAATAGGGGTATCCAGCTTCCAAGTACCTGATAAGTGCTCCTCTGTCTCCCTCTCTATCAAGGTACTCCGACACCTGAGACGTCATCAACATACATACCAAAAGAGTAGGTGAAAGTGAGCATCCTTGTTTCATCGCAATAGTGGAGTGAACCACCTTTGATAAGCCCTCTGTTGTGCGTATTCTGCCTGTCACTATCTCATACAATGCCATGATTCCCCACATAAGGTTAATGAGCACTCCCAAATCATATAGCCTACGCATCATCTCCCTCTAGGGACTATGTCAAACGACTTGCAAAAATCCACAAAGCAACAGTAGATCTGATTTCCATGCGCTCTATGCTCCTCAATAATGGCTCTGAGTGGCAGATATATAATCCATGTAGAGTACCCCCCTCCTGAGCTCAGATACCCTCTCTCTGCCCATCGGCTAAGCTGACGCTCAAGTACAGATGCATATAACTTGGCCAGCATATGGCCAACCATGATGGCGCGATAGTTGCTAGGTAGCATAGGATCTCCTGCCTTTAGTATAGGCACAATGGTATCAGTGCTCCAACTCACAGGAAAGCCTTCACAAATCTTTCTATTGAACATGTCTCTCAATAGAGGTACCAACATATCTCGAGCATGAGATGGGTGCTCCACAACTAGCCCATCACGGTTTTGTGCTCTCCCACCATGTAATTTGTCTATGGCATCATGTACCATGCCAAGAGTTAATAAAGGTAGATGTAAGAGAGCGAGATCTTGGTGGCGGTTGTATGGAGGGCTCATCTGGTGCCGTCTATAGACTTGTACCATACTCGCCCCATGTGTTTAGAGAGGTGACTGGTGTAGTTGCCAGTTGCTCAGAAAGAGCCTCCATGCCTCTGTGGAATCCTGACTTAGGAATAGCTCTGATAGATGCCCTGCTCAAGCTGCACTAGAAAGGGAGGCGTTGGAAGATAGTTTGCGAGGTCCATCTATGAGTAATCTCCCTAATAGCTACCTCTCACTGTAACCGTGCTCGAGTCATCATCGTACCAACTGTTCTGGGGTATAGTCCATGTATGAGGTGCACATGTCGCCCAGGAGTGGGGAAGGCTTTTGTTGCTGTTGTGTACATAGCATCACTGAGCATACAAGTCACTCTATAAGAGATACATAAGGGTCTACAGCTACTGATGCTTTGTACATCCCAGATGCATATATTCCCTGTGTCTCTCTAGAGAAATGATAATTGGGGTGGCCCTATCTCTGTATAGCCCTCCGCTGTGTAGTGTGCCGACAATCTAGTGAAAAAGATATGTAAGCATGGTCTGCTACAACTCCAATAGGCCTCAGCGATATTTCCAAATCTCTTGTCCGTGGAATGAGAGTGAGTGGAGCAAGTACATAGTCTACTGTACTAGTGCCATGGCAGTGTGGGTAGCATGTAAATCCTCCAGATAGTGGCCATCTAGAAATGCCATTAAGTATGGCCAACTCATGCATAGCTCTCATCTCCAGAAGATGTCTACTACACTGTGTGTATCTCTCTGCATTCTATGAGAATCTCAATGCCAAGATCTCTTGTGTCATGCTCTCGGAAGTCCTCTGATGATGTGTCAAAGAAAGCCACCCGGCTGTATGAAGTACTAGCATTGAGATCCCCAACCAAAATAACATCTCGTACTCCGTGACCTCCTCATCCATAACACATATGGTGATTGCCTTCTTGGGCATGCATATCCAAAGGTAGCAAGTGCAAAATAACAAATGGCAAAGAATAAGGGGTGAAGGTCCTCTGTCTGCACTCTGACCCACACGTAATGTGCATGCTCATCCCTCTATGATACCTGGATGATCCCTCTCTATATAACATAGCAACGACTCCTGATCCTCTGCTCCCTATATTCATACATGCTCCACTTTTGAAAGCTGACTGCCCATATACCCTGTAGCTATGGGTAAGGTCCCCTGCTGACACTGGTGGTTCTCTTGGTAAAAAAGAATAGATCGTCTAAATGTCTCCTCAAAGACTCCTGCATCTAATTGTGGTGCTCCATTGCAGTTCCAAACCATCAACTTTCCAGCATCCCTTGCCTCTAAAATGCGTCACATACACTCCCTCCTATGTGCCATCTGGGTGATCGTCAAGTCTTTCCAAAAATACCTTCTCCCCCTTCAACGCCCATCTATGTGAGAGGAAACCCTTTCTTTTCTCCAAGGATGCAAACTTTAGGATGAGGCTCATTCCTTCGTTAAATCCTTCCCCGCTCTTCATACATCTATGTGCAGGGTCTTCTCTAACTCCATCTTTTGGAATAACCTCTTTTGGGCTTCCCTTCTAAGTTCCCCGTCCTCTCCACTACCCGCATGTGTAGCAAGTGGTACGACCACTCGGGTGAATTCCTCTCGGGCGAATCAAGCTAGTTAGGCTCTTATTCTTACTTTGCTCAAAGAGCAAGGAAAGATTTCATTGAGTGTGTTGAGTTCTCAACTTGTGTGTGATGTTGCACCAAACAGCTAATGCATTGATGACCCTTGCACTCTTTAACCCTGGCTTGTACTGCCAACAGACATTACCATGCTCAACCTTGCAAGTTACCCGATCAGTCGTAACTGAACTTGACGTCTATAGCTACCTAGATGGCTGGCTTGGACAGTTTAAACAAGCTGCCTTCGCCAACCAGTTGCCCCCCATAAGTTACCTAAAGCGCTCAACTTGCCTTTACTTAGATTATCACAGCCTCAAAGAGCCCACCATCTCCAGCTCTGGGGAGAAGCTCCACCAAATGCAAGAGTACCATACTCCAAGCATTGTCCAAAGCTTAAATTTATATACATTCCGAGCACATACCTCAATCAAAAAAACGATGTCGAGCAAGCATTGCCACCTCCTAACGCTAGCGGCCATGTTTAAACTTGTTCCCACATAAAGGTGGTTGCATGATGGCAAGCTATTTGTAGTCATCATATATGCAACACTACAGACAGCATAATAGTAAGCTATGTGCCTTAACAAAATGGAAAATGGTGTAAAAGCCTAAAACATCAAAGCATATATTCTTACAGCACCTCCATTGAAGGTGCTCCTCTATCAGCCCCCGGGGCCTCTATATTGCACAACTAAAACTGAGCCATCCAATCTGATACAACCCATATCAACCTGGTGCAAGGGCAGATTCTAAACTGAAAGCTCACCGAGCAAACACTATGCTGCCCCTTCAATTGTGTTGAGTTCCTAAAGGCATATGAGGGAACCCTCAATCTATCATGGCTTGTTCTAGAGATTATCAGCAACAAAAGCCTTCATAATGGCACCCAATCACCAAATGACACATCCTCGTGAAATGGCACCTAATAAGGCACTCACATGCTCCTTAGCTTGGACGGAGCAACAAGTGGCTCAAAACCTCTTGGACTCCAGTTACAAGGAAGATTTCAGAACCTATGAATTTGTGAAAGAAAATTTCTAATAACGTCTTTCTATGGTGCCATCCTCTATAGAAATCTACTCTTGTAAAGTTTACTAGTTAAAAAGGGGACCCCAATCAAAAAAAAAATGGTCAAAAGATTAACCGTAAGCAGCCTACATATAGCATACGAAGGGACTTGGAATCTTTGGACAATGCAGAACCAGCTTGATACATGATGCAAAAAAGTCTAAAACATAAGATTGCATGACAAGATCACAGAACCTGTAAATCTTGATTCATGTACGCCGGTGGCAGCAGACCATGTAAGTGATTTCTGTCTCGTTCAATTTTTGTGAAGGACATCCCCTTATTGTACTTAGGATTCCGCAAAAGGTCGATTCCACTGAATGAGATTCAACCCGTATTAAAAGGAAATCAAAGTAGCAAAACGCAATAAAAACCAAAAAGATTGAGGGCATCAGTGTTTGGTTGGTGCCAAGAGGTAGCAAAACAGTACAAATTAATCTAATACTCAATTTTGAAAAATAGAATACACATTGCCAAGCATGCAAAAGAAATCTATAAATGCTTTAAAATCGATCCAAAGACCAAGAAGCCAATTCTTTATGCTCTTAGAATGCACAGCATGTTCCACAATTATGCCCTCCATGTTGTCCAAAGAACCTCAGCTAGTGTGCCTATAGACAACTAATGGCCAATTCTGTTTGTCTCTCTCAACATTCTTGCCTTGTAAACTGGCAATGGGATGATATCGCTCTACATTTCTATGCTGCTATCAAAATCATAAACAAAAGGGCTACTTGTATAGTTCCTAAAAGAAAGATCAATTCAAGGCTTCACTCGAGTCCCAGGCCATGGTCCCTAGCCAGCAGTTTGTCAAACTAGAGTGATAACTGTGATGGCAATTTTGATCATTAAGATTACTTATTGTATTTCTTGACGAGGAGAACATATGCTCGTACCAGACCTTTCTCTTAATTATTAGGTATCACCAAGGTCACACTTTCAAAATATTGCTCTATGTATTGATCATTGAGACCTTGGCATATAATGACATGATGATGTCTAACTCGCAAAGCTTAAAAGGCAGTGCAAGAAGAGTTGAGTTCTGCGTGTGGCAGATTGGTTATCTCAGTTCCCTCTTGGATAGCAGGTTTTGAGTTCAAGCACCAGCAAATAGATCTTTGAGGTCTCTTTGTGTAGTTCCTACCACGTTAATAACTTCTGCTCTCGTGTGTATGTGCGTGTGTGAGTGAAAAGTTTTTTTTTTCTTTTTGTGTGTGTGTGTGTGTGTGTGGTGCGAAAGATTGACAGGGAGGACCTGCGCGTTCTGCAAACTGGGAATCCAGCGCGCCCTTCTGGTCTGACTGTCCTGCACGCTCTGCGTGTTGAGTGCCCACAGTGCCCTGAGCTTTCTCTTCAGAGCAGTCTTCATTTCGAGCACCTTCAGCAGCCTGCACAGACTACTGTCCTCGTCCTAGGCTGGTGTCTTGCTGTGAAGTGCGTGTGTGTGTGTGTGTGTGTGTGTGTGGTCGTCTTCAGCGCAGTGGTTCTGCCCTGCGTAGCCAGCTTCAACTCACTGTGCAGGTCTGACAGGGGATGTGAACTTGCTTTCAGTTGGCAGGTGATGCTATCAGCATAGTTACAGGGGACGGAGGGGATGGACCCTAGGGACGGGGGACTCCCATTTCCGGGACGGGGACGGGTGGGGACGGCAGGGGACGGACGGAAAAATGGCTGCCAAGTGGGAACGCAGGCAAAACGTCCCGGGGACGGCAGGGAACGGCAGGGGACGGGAGGGGATGGGAGGGGACTTTTTTTAAAATTTGAAAACCTGATCATTTCTAGAGGCTAGTTTCTCTCTAATAGACATATGTTTGAACTTTGAAGCACCCCAATGGCTCTAAAAGCCACCCTTTGGGTCCTCATTTCTCGATGTTTTATTAGCACATTTGCGTCTATATGACTCATGTTCTTTGGTCTATTTAGTGTAAATTTGTGGTTAAAGTGATGCTCTATGTGTGTGCCAAAAAAACTCTAAATTTTTTTTTGCCGTCCCGACCCCCGTCCTCGTTTCCTGACTTTTGCCGTCCCGTCCCCGTCCTCGTCCCCGTTCCCGACCCCAACCCGCCGTCCCATGTAACTATGGCTATCAGGTTGATCAGAAGTTTGGTATTGTGTCAAGCTCGAAAGTGTAAAGGGCAGTGCTCGGTTGATGTACCGGAGCTGTGGTTTTGCATGTATTATTCTGCGAAATCTGTACAGAGCTTTGTTTCCTAGACAGTTGGTTTTGTTTGCCGAGGATTTCTAATTTATGTTCAACTCTCTGTGCATCTTTAAGAGTCAGAAAGCAATGGAACCCACGTCGGAGGCCGCTTCTGAGATCAAAGCTTGCCTATATGAGGATTTTGAGGAGGCTCGACAGGCATGGAATGATCAGGCGCCTGCTCTTGAGGTGCACATTCCGGTATAGGACCTCATGGACCCAGTTGCGCAGTATGCTATGAATGTAGTTATTTTGTTTTTCCTAGGGAAAATGCCTACTGCGCAAGATGTCGGGCAATGGGTTGATTTTCTCCTTAAAAGACAAGTTGTTCGTGGTGTCTATTTCGGGGCGCGTGGATTTTATGAAGTTTTGCTCGCAGATATGGAAGCTAGAAATCTTTTGCTAGAGATGTCTCCTCTTCTTTAATACGCAAATGACGCATGTTCTCCCGTGGGCACTCACTAAAGACTACCAGAGTCTTATTCGTCACAAATGCCCGGTGTGGGTGGAAATTGTTGATTTTCCTCGCACGTGGAGACATTTTCTGCCTTTGTTGGCCGCACAGCTTGGTAAGGTCATTTGTCCCCCAAAATTGGATGCAAATACAAGCAGGTTTTGCATTCTCTGGGACACTGACAAGCTTACCCCTGAAGGAATTATGGTTGATTCAGGAGATCCATGAGTAGGCAAGCGCCCCTTTAAACTTAAATGGGGTAAATTTGTGAATTCATGCTTTCGATGTGGCAAATTTGGCCATATGCAATCCGAATGTCCAGAGCCTGTCTTGCAACCCCCTCCTTCCGTTGTTCCTTCGTCCACCTCTATCCCTGCAGGAAAACCCACATGCGAAGTCAAGCAGAGAGGAGCCTCTACTGCTAAGGTTGCTTCGAATGTGGACAAAGGGAAAGGCAAGGCACAGCCACTCACTGATCCTGGGAATGGGGCTATTGCAAAAGGCAAAAATGTTGGACCTGCTGATGTCAATTCATGGGTGGTGCCTAAAAAATCAGTGAAGATTCGTACCCCACTTTCTTCTCGTAATTACGTTCCTTCTGTTAATGCCAACAAGAATGCATCGTTTAAGCGACTTCCATGTAATGACAATCGCACATTGATTGATGCATGGGACAAAGCGATGCACTCTTACAAAGATATACTCCTTAGTGAGACTTCCACCTCGCCTGTGAACCCTGTGGACACATTTCCTGCTATGACTCAGAGGCCGGATCCTCGTATGGATGTAGTGGATGGAGACGTGTCTATGGGCACCTCCATTTGATCACCATGTTTCTTGCCTCCTGTACATATGTTTCCGAATGCGAAGTCACATTAAATGCATCTCATACAATGTGCAGTGTTTATGTAACCTGGACAAATGGCGTCTGACCTGGCACTATGTACATACATGTAGAGCAGACATAGTTGTATTGCAAGAGCATAATCAGCACGAGTTTGCTGGTCAATGTTCCTATTTTGCCGCTTATTGGATTGCGTACGCAAGTTTGCATGATTTCTCGGGTTTATTGATGTTGGTTCGCCATGAGCTTCAGCTTGTTCTGCTATACCACGATCCACATGGTCAGTCGATGGTTGTACACTGTTTGTTGAATGGTCGAGTTCACGAATTTGGAGGTGCTTATGCATACAAGGCCTCTGGGCAAAGAGCTGCTTTATGGCGAGAAAATTCATCTCACCCTTGGACCTCTAATGCATTTCTTTGTGGAGATTTCAATAATACCCCTGATTTAAATGACAGCACCACAAGAAATTCGCATATGTTGCTTGCGGAGAAACACGAATGGAATCTTCTTTTTGCCTCTGCTCAAATGATTGATATATGGCGTTGTTTGCATCCTGATGCCTCTGGTTTCACCTTTCAGCATGCTGCTCATTCATCTTATAGAGCACGATTGGATCGTTGGTACTTGCTTAATGGGAAAAAATATGAAGAATTTGTATGTGCCATGAGGATAGATTATGCACTGCAACTCTCAGACCATTATCCTCTTCTGCTGTCTTTGTATTTTGGACAGTCTCTTTGTGATCGGCCTCTTTACAAGAAACGCTTGTTGCATGTTAATAATGCCTATCTTACTCATGAAGTTTTCCAACACATGATTGCCGATAAAATTCCCCCGCTGTTGGCCCATATGCATATTGATTTGGATGCTACCTGGTATCGTTTTATCATGAGGGTACAAAGTGTTATTTGTGACTATGGTACGCAATATATGCAGCTCATTCGGGGGAACGTCATTGATGCGAAACGGGTTAGGCAACGACTACAACAGTTAGCTGATTCCCGGCCCCTGTCTGACTCTAAAATGATGGAGCTATGTGAAGCTAATGTATGCATTCAGCAAAATGATAAGCGGAAAATTGCTAAATGGTAGACGCGTGCACGTCAACAGGCTTTTATGGATAAAGGTTGTGCTTTGAAGAAATTTTTTAAGCATTTGCATCATTCAAGGTTGAGCTCACAATCTATTAAGCGGGTTATGCTTCCCCCGGGTGCTTGGACTTCTTCGAAGCAGGAACTTGTTGAGGTTATGGTTTCACATTATCGTCAAGTGTTTGCAGCCCCATCTCAGCTATCTTCGGCAGCTTGTCGAGCGCGTCAATTGTTGCTTTCTCATGTTCGTCCGATCATGTCTTCACAAGAGGCACAATGCCTTGAGGATCCTTTCTCTGCTTCTGAATTGCATGGTGCCCTGCTTGCATTGGGCCATTGGAGATCTCCCGGTTGGAACGGACTTGCTGTGGAATTTTTCCTCTCCTTTTGGGACACTCTTAAACAGCCCCTACTTTTCATGTTAAATGCGGCATGGGAGAAACAGGATCTACCAGTATCATGGAAAGAGGGTTTACTTAAATTGTTGCCCAAGCAAGCGCTCTGCGAGCAATTCTGTCATTGGCGGACCATAACTTTGATGCCGGCGGTTTACAAGATATTGGCTAAAATGTTGGTCCGTCGCATTAACGACTGTTTGTTTACAGAACTTCATCAGGCTCAGTATGGTTTTATTCCTCGGCGTCAAATCGTGAAGAGTTTGGCTAATGTTATGATTGGCATGGAGTATGCTAAGTACACGCAACAGGATGTGTTGGTCATGCAAGTTGATATTGAAAAGGCCTTTAACACTATGCAATGGGACTTCATTGTTGCCACGATGAGGTGTCTAGGGTTTGGTCCTAAATTGGCCAATGTGGTTTATCTCTTGTATGCTTGTAGCACGTCTTCGGGGATCTTGGAAGGGGAATTGGCAGAATCGTGGCCGCTTGGTTGTTCGATTAGGCAAGGTTTCCCCCTTAGCGCTTTGTTGTATGCTATTGCCACTCACCCTATGTTGATGTATCTTGATCACTTGACCTCCGTGCAACGTCTTAATGGTTTACTGTTACCATCGGGTCATTCATTTATTGGACAAGCTTATGCGGATGACTCGTTGTTTATGCCCCGAAATCAACAGAGCGATGTTCAAGTTATTATGGAAGCTTTGAAATTGTTTGCGATTGCGGCTGGTCTTAAAGTCAACTTTTGTAAATTAAAGCTTCTGTCACTTCGTTCTTGTGATTGGCATGCTCTGTTGTGGCCAAGAAAGATTGTTCCTCCAAATGTGATCACCAGGCATTTGGGTTATCCAATTGGATGGAACGTCACTCACATGCAAAAAGTGGACTAGGTTATGCAACGCTTGAATGTTAAACTGCATTACTGGAAGCTTTCTACTTGGCCACTACATGTTCGCCTAAAAATCGTTCAGAGTATCCTCATGGCATATGTTCAGTTCTTTTTGCCACTGTTGCACTGGCCTCGCCATTGTCTTGATTCTCTCATGTCGGCCATTGTCTTGATTCTCATTTGTAGCGAACTCATGCTCACAAAAAAGGCATGCGTCTGATGTCAATGGCGAAACTTTGTACACCAAAGCGCTTTGGTGGTCTGAATATTTTGGACCTGCGTAGGCATGTTCTTGCTAGGAAGGCTATGCTATTGCCTACACTTACGCAACAATCTCAGCCTTGGACTCTTATGTTTGCACACTTGAGCCAACATGTGGTTATGTCCTCATTTGGTCACTGGCAATCATCTTTTTGGGAGGTGGTATTTGGTAAGATGGATAGCCATATTCCTGGATGCCCGCTTGCTTCCACCTTGCTCTCTGCCTGGAAACACGTTACGAATCACCTATCGTGGAATGCTCGGACGCAAGGAAATTCACTTCGCTTGGAGAGTCTTCATTGAAGCAGGGCCTTTTCTCTTACTTCGGTTGACCGCTCACCTCGCCAGGTGTATTTCCTCTCCTGCCGTGGCATTCAAGTGGTTGAGGATGTGGTGGATGCAACTGGTTTCACTTTGGAGTTTCCATTTGCCGCTTGCCGTTTTAGATTGGGCATGCATTATCGCCAGTTTTGGAGAGAATTGCAGCAAATGTTGGTCGGTTTTTTGCCCATTTCACCTTTGCCAGATGGTGATTGCATGTCTGACTGGAATCTTCGGAAAATGCCCTTTCAAGATATTTCTGCTGGCAGGGCATATGCTCTTCTTTTGCCTCAACCATGGCTTGCTGATCATTGCAACGCTCTTTGGCACATGCATAAATCCGATATTTGGTGGAGAAGGCTTCTATCTGCATTATGGGAAAGCCACTTGCCGTTGAAGGAGCGTTTGTTTCTTTGGCGTTGTTTACTTGGTGTGCACCAAGTGGGTACTTTTCTTAGGATGCGCCATATTCGCCCATCATCCTGTGTCCGTTGCTCATCTGCCGACCTCTTGTGGGATTGTTGTATTACTCGAGATTTTCTTTGTCGGGTATCTGCATGTAGCGGCTCCGTTTTCCCACGACGGTCTTCCATAAACGGTTTTGGGCTTTAGGAATCTTTTCACCGGCGTTGCAGCGCTTTGCAATATTCTTTATGTGGGTCAGGTTTTGGGCTTACTGGAGCCTGTGGCGACAGCGTAATGGCTATATGTTCCATCGCATTCATGCAGATCTCTTGCCTTTCTTCAAACTTTCCCTAAGGCAATCTTTACGGTTCGCCTTGGAAGTTGGTGATATCGCTATAGACATACATCAACTTCTTATGAATGCTTTTAACTGTTTTGTACAGCCGAACACTTTTGTGTTCAAAAAAAAAAAAAAAGTGTGAGAGAGAGAGCGCGTGTGTGAGAGAGCTGCCTGCACACACTCTGCCTTGCGCAAACTCTGCCCTACATGATCCTGCACAACGTACTACGGTCTACAAACTCCACTCGCCTGCACGTGGCCTTACAGAGCTGACACGAGCTACAGCAACGGGCGAGATTCAGCAGGGGCCTTCAGCATCAGCCACCAGATTTACGCGCGTGTGTGTAAGCTTTACAGCGGGCGAACCTCAGCAGGGACTCTCGACCTTTGGTGACTCTGCGTCTGTCATTGTGTGTGTGCACGCGCGAGTGTGTTGGTGTGTGTTGGTGTGTGTGGGTGTGTAAAGCAATGACGGTTGGTTTCGGGTGTAGTGAATCCTTCTGCCACTCGTTTCCCTGCGCAACTCCTACACTGTGCAGGCCCTTTTCAGCGCGCCAGTGCTCAAAGATGATTTTCACCTACAAATGGTCCTTCTGTCATATTCTAGTGTGAGTGACAGTGGGTGTGTCGGTGTATTTACTTTAGCAGGAGGTTCTTTCTGTCGGCGTGTTCAGCAGAGTCCTTGCTAAGAAAGCCTTTTTAAGTGGGTGCTAATCCAGTGTGTGCTCTAGAAAGTGCAGTGTTGATTAGATATGGCAGAAGAAGCTGTATATAAGCGTAGGAAACAAGTGGATCTTTCCACGACGGATGCTGCAAATATCATCAAAGAGTGTTTGTCAAAGGATTTTGCTGATGCTCGGAATGCTTGGGAAGGTCAGCAGCCAGCCACCAAAGTGGTTATTCCGATTGAGCAGCTTATGGATCTGGTAGCACAGTATGCGTTGAATGCGGTCATTTTGTTCTTCCCTCGCAAGATGCCCTTGGCACAAGATGTAGGTCAATGGGTTGATGTCCTCTTGAAGAGACAAGCTGTCCGAGGAGTGTATTTTGGTGCCCGTGGTTTTTATGAGGTATTACTGGCAGACATGGAAGCTCGCTTGCAATTATTGGAAATGTCGCCCTTGTTTTTCAATATGCAAATGACACATGTATTGCCTTGGGCGCTTACTAAAGACTATCAGAGCTTGATACGACATAGGTGCCAGTTTGGGTGGAATTAGTTGAATTTCCACGAACTTGGAAGCATTTTTTGCCTCTCCTAGCTGCTCAGTTGGGCAAAGTGATATGCCCCCCAAATTTGGATACTAATTCCAATAGATTTTTTGTGTTGTGGGATACGGATACGCCGATCCCATCAGGAATAACGGTTGACTCTAGTGATCCAATGGTAGGCAAAAGGCCGTTAAAACTCAAATGGGAAAAATTTGCAGGTGTATGTTTCAGTTGTGGAAAATTTGGCCATATGCAGTCTAAATGCCAGGAATCTTTGTTGAAACTACCACCCTCTACTGTTCCGACATTTGGAACCCATGTTGCCTCCCCCTCCTCTTCATTTGTGAGACCAAAGATGAGGGATGCTAATGGAAGCATGCAGGCCAAACAAGGGAAAGATCAAAATAAAAGTATGCCTAATGTGCATCCTACTGCAAAGACAGATACCAAAAATAAAGCCAAAATGACAGATTCTAATAATGGTTGGCAAACTCCAAAGAAGTCAGTTAAGCCTCGTGTTTCGCCTGTTTCAAGAAATTATGTGCCTGCTTTGGATACGAGAAGAGGTGGATCTTCTACATCTACATCACATGATCATAAGTCACTCATTGAAGCGTGGGACAGAGTGGTACACTCGTATAAAGATGCTCTACTTGGATCGACATCTAGGTCGTTGCCTCTACATCAGAATCCTCACCAAGGAACGCATATGGAGTCTGCTTCATTGGCTGTTGGTATGGAGGCAGATGTGCCCTTGGGCAATTGGGCAATACCACTTGATGATAGTGCCTTCTGCTTCTCTTGTAAATACTGTACAGATGCATTCTCCTCTTAGATGCTTTACGTATGATGTGCGCGGTTTGTGCAACCACGGTCAGTAATACGGGTGTCTTGGATCTATGGGCCAGTACGCACTCTTCAGAGCGGGGTTACACATTTACTCATAATGCTCACTCTAGATATAGAGAACGTTTGGATCGTTGGTATGCATTGGGCACTCCGCAATATGATATGTTTGCATGTGATATGAGGATTGATTGCTCTTTCACCTTATCTGATCATTTTCCTCTTTGGCTCTGGTTCTATTTTGAGGCAGTAGATATAGACTCCTCGCTCCTTCGCAAGCAGTTGTTGCATATTAATAATGCGTATCTATCACATACAACATTTCGAACTTTGATTGAAGCAATAATTCCTCCACTTGTCTCTCGAAAGTTTATTGATGTGGATGTGTCCTGGTATCGCTTTGTCATGCGTATCCAGGCACTCATAAAGGATTATGGTTCGTGGTACATGTACCAATTGAGAAATAAAGTGCAGGAAGATAAGGCGATCTGTCACGCCCTGGGAAGTCTTGCACATACTAGAAGGCTTACTGGCTCAGAACAAGAGGAATTATGCACAGCTAAAAACCTCGTTGTTGCGTAATGATAAGAGAAAACTTGAAAAATAGAAAATTAGATCTAGGCCATACGCTTTTATGGATAAAGGTTGTTCATCGAAACAATTCTTTAAGCATTTGCATCATTCGAGGACTTCCGCCTCTATCAAAAGGGTTAAAGACGAGGTTGGGAATGGACGACCAAGAAAGGTCAATTGGCGGACTCGATGGTGGATCATTTTCAACGTGTTTCCTGAAGCCCCCTCGACTGAGGTTTTGCAAGCCAGACAGTTATTGTTGTCGTATGTACATCCTATATTGACAATGAATTATGTAGATACCCTTAAGGTGAAGTTTACTGAGGATGAGCTGCCCGACAGTTTGTTGCATCTTGGTCACTAGAAATCGCCTGGATGGGACGAGCTTACGGTGGAATTTTTCCTTTGCTTTTGGGAATCCCTTAAACAGCCTCTCCTTTTCATGATAAACCGTGCATGGACCACGCAATCTTTGCCGCAATCGTGGAAAGAAGGACTGGTAAAATTGTTGCCTAAGCAAGCATTGTGTGAATACTTTTCACATTGGCGTCCAATAACACTTATGCTGGTCGTTTACAAATTGTTGTCGAAAATGATAGCTACTCGCATTGCTGACCATTTGTTTTCCGGCATATATCCGGCTTAGTATGGATTTATTCCTCGCGGGTAGATTATGGATAATATTGCCAATGCTTTTATTGGAATTGAGTATGCAAAATATATTGGACAAGATGTGCTTATCATGCAGATTGATATAGAGAAAGCATTTGACATTGTTCATTGGGACTTCATTGCTCAGATCATGACGGCTTTGGGCTTTGGGCCCAGGATGCACCAGGTAGTCTATTTTCTTTACGAAAACAGTCAATCTGTCGGAATTCTTGACGGTGAGCTGACTCGGTTATGAGATCTTGGTCAATCGCTCAGGCAAGGATGTCCTTTACGTGCCATGTTGTATGCTATTGCTACAGATCCTCTAATGTTGTATCTGGACTCCTTAACAGCATCTGGTCGGCTACATGGAGTGCAACTGCCAGCTCATGATCATTTCGTGGCACAAGCGTATGCAGATGACTCCATGTTCTGGCCTAGAAATCATCCTAAGGATGTTCGTTGTATTATGGAAGCACTGTATATTTATGGATTGGCTGCAGGTCTGCAAGTGAATTTCCGAAATCTAAATTGTTGTCCTTACATCAAATGGATTGGCATGCTCTATTATGGCCAGGTGAGATAGTGAAGCCTGATTAAATTGTGAGACATCTTGGTCATCCGTTGGCTTGGTCGGTTAACAATGCGAAATTGTTGCAATGGGTTAAGAATAAACTGAGGTCTAAATTGCAGTATTGGAAATTGTCTACCTGGCCTCTCCATATAAGACTCATAATAGTGCAATCTATTTTGGTGGCATACATGCAATTTTTCCTGCCATTGTTGCATTGGCCACCTCGTCATCTTCGGGATTTCATGTTTCGGATTTTGGAGTACTTTTTGTCCACTTCCTCTCACAAAAAAGGCTTGCGATTGCTTGCGATGGATAAGCTCTGCTCCAAAATGTAGTGGTGGTCTAAATATCCTTCATTTGTGTTCTCATGTTAAAGCAAGGAAGGCTACTTTGTCGTTGCTGTTGGTTGAGCAAAAACAGCCTTGGACGCAAATGCTTGCGTTTTTGTGCTCTCATGCGGTTTCTACGCCAGCCTTCGGCCATTGGCAACAGTCGTACTGGGATGTGGTTTTTGGTAAAGTTGAAGCTACAATTCCGGGATATCCCTTTGCTTCCAGTCTAGTGGTAGATTGGAAGGTGGTCACGACAGAATTGTTGTGAAATGGTAGAGATGGCGTCTGTGGAAATTCACTTCGAGTGGAGAGTTTGCATTGGAGTAGAGTTTTTGCTCAGACTCTTGTTCAACGCTCTCCTAGACAGGCTTACTTTCTCTCCCACAAAGGTATTGATAGGATAGCAGACGTCATTGACACTGAAGGACGGGTGCTCTCGTTCAGACAGGCTACTCTTACCTTTGGACTTGGATTACACTACAAGCACATGTGGGACATTATTAAGAAGTTTGTCAATTCTGTATCTCCCATCCCGCCACCGCTGGTTGAAGACAATCGAATTTGTGATTGGCTCTATGCTAGTTCTTTGATTGGTTCGATATCGGCAAAGAAAGTGTACTATCATTTGCAGTCGTCCTTCTGGATCCAAGAACACTGTAACAAGGTATGGAATATGAATAAGAGTGTTACTCGGTGGCGGAGTAAAGTTATGAAAGTGTGGCATGCTAAGCTACCTCTCAAGGAGTGATTGTTTATGTGGAAATGTATTGTTGGGGTTCTCCCCACTGGTAAATTACTGCGCCCTAGGAGATTGGCCTCTTTGCGATGCGTTCGCTCTGGTGCAGACATTGAGAATATATCACATCTATTGTCATCTTGTTCTCGTACGCAACAGTTTGTGGATAGCTCTTCAGCTCTTCGCTCGCGTTTCCCTGGATCACAATTTGGTAAAATTTTCTGGATCTTTGGAGTGCTTCCGTCTTTGCTTTGGCCGTATGCATACTTTTTTGGTTGGGTTACATTCTGGGTACTATGGACAGTGTGGAAAGCACGAAATTCCCTCATGTTTCAACAGATTCAAGTGGAATATGTTTCTTTCTTCAAGATATCTCTTAGACAGTCTCTTCAAGTCGCCTATGACTTGGATGAACTCCGTATTAGCCATTACTAGCTTTACTTTGATTGTTTCTGAGTTACAGCTTGTAATACTTGCTATGGGTTTTCCTTGCTTTGAGGTTTCCCACTTGTAATTCAATCTGGCATTACAAAAAAAAGTGAGTAAAAAGGAAACAGGAATAAACTTTCTATCACCCAAGTGTGCTAGATCGGTTATCTCAGTTCCCTCTTGAGTAGAAAGTCTTGAGTTCAAGGCCCATCGGATAGACTTTGAGGTCTCTTGGGATTGTTCCTACGACATTGAAAACTTCTCTTCTTCTTCTCAATATGAGTTGAAAATCTGAGCTACAGTATAGTTGCTAAAGTTTTTGCTACCTGAAACGACTGTATCTAAACAAATGCATCAGCTCCAAATGCATGAACCTCCCCAGTCGCCATCATGATGCAAAACACAGCTCATCTGCGGTTGGAGCAATTGAAGTGTTACAGCATCCAAGGGTTACAAGGTTTTGATTGCATGGAAATCTACATCATGTACCATATACGATGCCATGAAATGGGGTCGTGCTAGAAAAGGGCCCTTGTGTGGGCAGATTTATGCCTGTTAATATGACCAACAATGGGTACTCGAGCTTACCTCTGGACAGTGCGAACCCAAGGTGTGCTGTTGAGCTCCTCGTGAGGAGGCTCGTCGTGGAGGCTTCTGCTTTGTAGCTGCTTCCCTCTGCAGAGTGAGCTGGAGAGTCTCCGTCGCCTGCATGACGAGCCTCGCAATGCCCACATGCTGTTCTCTTCCTCTTCTTCCTGCCTGGCGATGGTAATGAGATGTCTTCTTCCTACTTAGCAATGGTAATGTGAGTGACAGAGAGTAATGTTCGTCCAAAACTGGCGTTGTGCACTTTTTGACGTCGTAGATTGGTAGGTGGGTGGTAACCACGGTCTGCCCAAACACACCCGTGGTGAATGTGAGCTACTGTTCCCAAACCCAAAAAAAAAAAACAATAAAGTGCCTGAAAGATCATATATTCTTGAATATTTGAGGGGCAAGGGTGCCCATCATATATCAACCCTAGCCAGCATGAGCGTGAACCTACATCTATACTAACGTAATATGGCAGAAGGCGGAGTTCTTTACACTTGTCGAAATCTGCACTATGAAGGCTAAACTCCAAAACTAAGAGAAGCCCCTATGCACTCGATAAAGAGGGAGAGAGAAAGAGAGAGAGTGGTCGTCGAAGGCGACTGGCTATACTAGTAGAAGCTAAGGTGATGAAACTTGATTGGCCATGCAAAAGAAGGGAAGGGCAAAGAAATGGGCAACGATGAATGCCCAAGCTCGAGCGGGGGTTGAGCTAGCAACGTCAGTGCACAAGACAAAGTCCTCAACCAATTGACCAGCTATTGCAGACTTTTGGTGCAAGACTATTTTGTTTTCAAAGATATGTTTTAATTTGGGTAGTGGGTGTGTAATGCACGCTCACTCACTCCCAAAAGGGATGGGCACTACCATGGTGGTGTGTGTATGGCCTAATCTTTTCAAAGCACTATAAAAGGGTCGTGTCATGACTGACATCACATTGCCTCAGTGATCCCACCTTCAAGTCTTGAAATGTACCTCTAACTAGCTTTTAAAACAAAAGGTAAGAACACTTGGAAAATCGGGTCTCGCAACTAAGATAAAGAAATGTGCTTTAAAGTTGACGCTACACGATAGGATTGCGTCATATGTATGATGCTTATAGAGCAATTTTGCATTTGAGATGTCATCGTTTTATAGAAAAAGAAAACACATTTATACACATGTATGCATACACACATGCACAAATCTATGCACACACACACACACACACACACACGTACATGTATATGAGCATTACTTAAGTTAAGATGGCATGCTGACAAAATTTCAAGTTTAAAGCCTCAATGTTGTCAAATTTCCATCATTTTGGAAGCCTACTATGTATCTTGAAACTTAAGTTCTTGTTCAAAATTCTAAACAATTTAACTTCTCTCGTTTATTTTTCCGTATAGGGTAGCACTAATTATGTGTGTAGGGATGTTGTAGCTTATGTTTAAGCTACATATTAATTGATCGAGTTTATTCTTCCTCCAAACAAGTAAGGTCACGTGTTGTCACACTTTCATGTTTGTCAAAGGATCTCATTGCACTCTTTAGCTTTGAATTCAAGAATTTCCTGTTTTGTCTTCTATTTGTATTATTCTAGATTCATTGCCACTATTGCCACTACTACTATTGGGTCTACATTCCTACATTCGGATTAATTTGTGCCTTGGATTCACAACGAATCTTTGAATCGGAAGGAAAACTAGAGGCTTGCCCTATCATGTCGTCCCCCTCTTCGCCATCGTTGTCCGCTCCACGTGCGCATCCCTTCTGGATGGTCCTCTACTATGGGCCTGGTAGCAAGCTCTTCCTTGTAGGACCTAGCAAAGGTCGGCATACTTCATTGTGCAATGTCATAAAATCTAATATCTAACCAACCCAAATGATTTTCTCATATTAAATTGATCATTTAATGTGGGAGAATAAACGGGAACAAGGGTTAAGAAATAGACATGTGCTTATAGATCTATCTCAACACGGGGCCAATGGTAAAGGGGCCCAAATGAGAGATGGTCTATCAAAGAGCAAGGCTAACCATTGGAGCATAAGACCTTAGGGTTAGCTTCATTGAAGACCTCCAATAAGTAGTATAAAAGTCCTTTGACTTAGGTAAGCTAGGGATGAGCTTGAGGTGGAAACCCGGCCCAAGCTTAAGGTGCTTGTCGTGCTTGATGACTAAGGTGATTGAGGTGTCTGATGATTGAGATGGTTGAGGTGCTTGATGATTGAGATGCTTGACGTGCTTGTCATGCTTGAGATGCTAGGGCTGTACTTGAGGTGAGAACCCAACCCAAGCTTGAGGGGCTTAAGGACCAAGCTTTTGGTGAGAACTAGGCCCAAGGTTGAGGGGCTTGAGGTTGCACAAAAGTCAAAACAATCCCTACAAGGAGGGGGCAAGCCCTACAAGAGGGGGGATGAGAGAGAAAACACACACACACTCACACAAGGCATGCTTGGTACAAAGAAAGCAAAAGGGACACTTGTCAAGTTACTCCTCATGTTGCCCTCATGGTGTGCTTAACGCCTATTGGTTGGCCATCCAAGGGGTCCAATGATAAATTAGAAGATTTAATTAATTGTTTTTACATTTATCAAGTCCTCTCTCTCAAAGGGGAAAGGGGAACACTTGTCCCAAGGCTACCCTTGTTACTTGATTTACCTCCTGCTTGTGATTGGCTAGGCCTAGAGGGGTCCAATGAGCGTCAAGCATGAGCTACAAAAGGGGGTCGACCAAGGAAGCTAGGGGCTTGATTAGGGGGTATACTCTCCCACACACACTCTCATTGTGTGAAGTGCAAAGTGCAAAAGCTCCCTCTCCTTCTCCAAGCAAGTAGAGCGGTTGAGAGCCTATACCAACACTCTTGGATATGGAGTGCAAATCCAACCGAGATCCGTGCTTCAATGCTTAAGCTTGCCATCTTCTCCATCTTCATTACTATGCTATTATGTATGCTAGCAAGAAGAGTGATGATAAGTGAGGAACTAATTCTTTCTCCTATGAAATGTTTCTTCTTCCTCTTCCCTACTCTTATTCCTTGCTAGCTCTCTCCACCACCTTCAAAGGTGTTTGAGGTCTTGGGACTAAGGCTTGGGATAGCTAATGTTTTTCTCAAAGTCTATGTTATGCTCGTGATGCATGAAGCTTTCCATCTTCATTGCATCACCTAGGTCACAAGAAACACAAAGATCTTATTGTAACAAGTCTCTCTTGATGGGAAAAATCATAATATAAATGCCTACTGAAGGGGGGAACGGCTCCATGATGGAATTAGTGTTGCAGAGAAATGCACACAGCTTGGAGAAGACGAAGGAAGCTCGAGGCACATACTAGAGGGTGTGTTACTTAATATGCAATGGAAAGATAGATAGCCCTAGAGTGATGGGCGTATATACAATGCACGGGGGAAAAAACCTCCTAAAGAGGGAAAAAATACCCCGGCGGTCCTAGTGTGTTCACACACATCACTACCACATGTATATGGTAACAAATCCTTCCCTAGAGTGATGCGGTGAATGAGAGCTGGCACATGAGTAAAGGGAAGTGCCATGCCCTGAGGACATGATCAGTCCACAAAGGGGAGTAAGCCCAAAGCTTTGCGGAAAGCTTCAAGCTTCTCACGAGACAATGCCTTTGTGAAAAGATCTGCAAGGTTGTCTTGTGTTGGCACATAAGCCAAGCTAATCTCTCCTGTTGAGAGCCTCTCCCTGACATAGTGGTAATGCACCTCAATGTGCTTTGTGCAAGCATGAAATACTGGGTTCCTCGCAACTGCCAATACGCTCTGACTGTCAGTGTAGATAGTGTTGGCAGTGTCCTGTCCAACACCCAAATCAGCCATAAGGCATCTGAGCCATACACACTCAACCGTAGTTGTGAAAAATGCCCTGTACTCAGCCTCACAACTCGAAGTGGCCACAATAGGTTGCTTCTTGCTCAACCATGATATACGTGAACTGCCAAGCATGAAACAAAAACCACTTGTGGACACTCGCGTGTCAAAACAACCAGCCCAGTCTGAGTCCGAAAAAGCATGTAAGTCTGGCGGCAATGATCCCCCCTTGGGATAAAACAAGCCAAGATATAAAGTGCCACTAAGAAGAGGAAAATCCTCTTGACAGCCTGCCAATGCTTAGACCCTGGGCTATGCATAAATCTGTTGACTTGTGAGACTACAAACTGAATATCTGGCCTTGTGTTGCATACATAAATGAGGCAGCCAACAGCAGTTTGGTAAAGAGTGACATCAGCAGGATCGCCAGCATCATTTAGACTCAACTTTAAACCTGTTTCCTTGGGAGTAGCAATAGGTTTGCAATCCTCAAGTCCAAACTTACATAGCAATGTCTCTATGTAACTTTTCTGACACAAGGCAATACCACCATCACACTGCTTAAAATGTATACCCAAGTAATGATGCAACAACCCCAGATCTTTCATCTTGAAAGTAGCATTCAAATCAGCCTTAAATTCAGCAATATGTCTCTCATTTGGTCTAGTGATCAGCAAATCATCGACATAAAGAACCACAATGAGAAGTACATCACCCTCACGCTTTACATACAATGTGCTTTCTGTTGGGCTGTTACGAAAGCCTCGTTTAACCAAATGAGTGTCAAATTTCTCATACCAAGCACGAGGAGATTGCTTCAACCCTTACAAAGCCTTCTTACATCTGCACACTTTGTCCTCTTGTCCTTTTATGACAAAACCACGAGGCTGCGTTACATAAACTTCCTCAAATATGTCACCATTCAAGAAAGCAGTAACAATGTATGATTGATGTACATCCCAACCAAAATGAGCTGCCAATGCACATAGAAAATGCACAGTAGTCATACGACAAGTGGGAGCAAAAGTCTCTTCATAATCTATGCCTTTTTGATGTGCATAACCCTTTGCAACAAGTCAAGCCTTATGGCGATTGATCTCACCATCCGGCTTGGTTTCAACTTGTAAACCCACTTCGTACCAATGGCCTTTTTTCCAGGAGGCAAATCACATAAAGTCCATGTGTCATTTTCTATAAGTGCATCATATTCTGATTGCATGGCAGCCATCCAATTTTTGAATTATGTGCTTCATCAAAAGACAAAGGCTCCTCAACATCATGTAAGCTAGACACAACCAAAGCATAACAATCTGATGCATAAGATGCATGGCGAGAGCCTGAACGAGTACGACTAGACAAAGGTGCATCCAATTTACTATCACGCAAAGTGTGCACTAACCATTTTGGCATACCTCTAGCCTACTCATTTTCATCCCTTTTCTCATCAAGTACATCATGTACATCTACATCAGTAATAGGCTGATCTATAACATTTTCAGAAACCCCCATAGGTTGTACATTTGCCTCATTGGAAATTACGTTCGTATTTCCACCACTAAAAAGAGGCAACATTACTGTCTCTAGTACATGACAGCAAGGGCTGAACAGAATCTTCCACAAACTCTACATCCCGTGAAACCTGAATACGCTTTGTTTGCGGATGATATAACCTGTAACCTTTGCTTTCAACACTATAACCAACAAAAATACATTTGACAGCCTTATCATCCAATTTTCTGCGCTGTGTTTGTGGCACCAAAGCATATTCCAAACAGCCAAAAACACACATGTGTTCAATAGAAGGCTTTCTATCATGCCATGCTTCATATGGAGTAATAGACTGCAAAGCTTTCGTAGGACACCTGTTAAGTACATAAGTTGCACACATGATGGCCTCAAGCCAAAAAGAATGCGGCAAAGCTTGACTTTTGATCGTTAGTGACCTGTTTTTCCTCTCAACAACACCATTTTGCTGAGGTGTATAGGGCACTGTACATTGGTGTTTTATCACACGACTAGCCACAAATGCATTAAATTCATGAGACATATACTCCCCCCCTCGATCGGAACGGAGGGTGCCCATAGTACATTTCGAGACATTTTCAGCCATAGCCAGAAATTGTTTGAAGCACATAAAAACTTCGGAATTCGCTTTAAGCGGAAATACCTCTTCTTAATCCCAGGTACATAAAGTGCATCAACAAGTGTGAAGGAACTGCCATTTGCAGCAGTAAGCACAATCTTTCCAACTCCCTGAACCGGATAAGAGGCATTGTTGGCACAAGTGACTGAATTCCCATGAGGGACAGACTCGAGAGAGGTAAACAATTCAGGATGTGAGGTAATATGCTTTGTAGCACCACTATCGAAATACCACACATGTGAATCTGCAGCAACTGACAAGCATGCATCATGGACAACAAGATTGTAAGTGCACTCTGCGCTAAAAGCCCACTTTGCATCAACATCAGCAACACAGTCTCCTTTTACAGAAGATGCAACAATGGCTGCATTTGTAGTGGAACCAGCATTTGCAGCGGAACCACCCTCTTTCTTCTTAGCCTCTTTGGCCTTCAACTTAGGACACGACTTGATCAAGTGATCATTAGCTTTACAATAATGGCAACACATCTTCTTTTTGCCCTTATCACCAGAATTTCCAGAAGAATTGCTGCCAGCAGAAGCATTAGGAACAGAAGTTTTGCCACTCGCACCAGAACCATAAGAAGTGGCCGCATTGCTGTTACCACCCTTTCTTTGAGAATCAATAAAAGCTTGCTTAACTGCACGCTGCCTAGTTCTGTTTTTTCTGGAAAGTGACTCTTGCAACAACAATGTGCATAATGCATCAAATTTGACAACTTCAGGATTTCCTTGGGTCATCAGTCTCCAAGTACTAGCAAAAGTTTGGTAGGAATCTGGTAAGGCATCAAGAACAATTTGCACAAAGGGAACTGTCTGAAATGACTTCACCTCTGCAGAAATAAGTTGCTCAAGACTCCAGCTCTTTACGCAGCAAAGCAATTTTAGCCTCATTGCGGCTTGCATAAAGACTTGCTAGAATATCCCAAGCCTGTTTTGCAAATTTTGTTGAACGAATGTGAGGAACAATGGTGCGCTTCACAGACAACGCAATCAATGCATGAGCCTGCGCATCCTTTACATCCCAACGAGCTTGTTCTGTCGTAGGCAAAACAACTCTAATAGCAGCAATCCTTGCAGCAAGACCTGCAACATTCTCAACATTGCCTACATCCTCAGAACCAGGACGTACATCAATGCCATGCACAATGTTCTAGACGCCCTTTGACACAAGAACATGTTGCATCATATAAACCCACATAGGGTAGTTGTCCCCATCCAACCTGTCCTCAACAACAAACATCTTGAACACGTCTATGTTGTTGTCAGCCATGGTAAATGTTGCACTTGATGTGAAAACTGCCCGAAAATAGGAGAAACAGAGTGGGAACAACACGTGCTATATAGCACAAACCGTAGAAGACTATGAGGCACCTGTTATGTAGAAAATGACACTGACAGAAATTCTGCACAAAATGACGAAATAGCTTGTGCAGTACTACTGCCTGTAGTGGAAACGGAGGCCGAAATGAGCCTAAATAAAAAATCTGAGCAGACTGAGCGCTACGAGTTCTCCCAAAATTTTTGTCAACCTGCGAACGCTTGCCAAAGCTCACTGAAATCGCAGAAAGTGAGCAGGCGTGTACTAGAGCAGCTGGCGACTAAGCCCGGGAGGATGCAACCTGTTTTGATACCAATTGTTGGAATTAGGGTTGTAGAGATATGCACACAACTTGGAGAAGATGAAGGAAGTTCAAGGCACACAATAGAGGGTATGTTACTTAGTATGCAATGGAAAGATAGATAGCCCTAGAGTGATGGGTGTATATACAATGCTCGGGGGAAAAAACCTCCTAAAGAGGGAAAAAAATGCCCTGGAGGTCCTACTGTGTTCACACACATCACTACCACATGTATATGATAGCACTCCACATAAATCCGGTCCTCAACTGTTGTAATGTTCTCTAAATTCTCTCTCTTGCAAAATTATTGTTCATGCCAAGTTAACTAAATGCTATGTTTATGTTGCTACCATCAATTACGTTCACCCGCTATGCTCACAAAGTAATTTCACAAAAGTACTCTCTCTATACTCTTTACAATTTGAATAATTATTATATATCCCCTAGTCAAAAAGTCCAACCAATATCGAGTGGCTCCCATTATAGCCTACTCGTGTCTACTTACCCTTCAATGGGTCAATTTTGGATCTACTCAGTGTTGCCTTCTCCCTTCCACGCCTTGGGTATCTTCCTTGGGATGGTTACAATTTGAATAATTATTATATATCCCCTAGTCAAAAAGTCCATACAATAACGAGTGGCTCCCTTTATAGCCTACTCATGGCTTGGATACTTGCTCCTCCCTCATCTCGGTCAACAAGTCGCCCAACCATGGCCTAGATTCTTGCTTTGAATGCTCTCGTGGTCAACAAGTTCAATTTTTGGTATTGGGGTCCCATCGTTTGAGCTCGATTGCCCATTCTTGGGCTCATATCTTGTCAATATTTGGGAGTCTTATTGTGTGGAGAGTGTGACAAAAATTCGAGCGAATGGATGAAGTATTAGATAGAACATTAGGAAATATTTGAACCTTGGGAAGGGCCCTTTGGATTAAGGGAAGGTTAAGAATTGGCCAATGAGAGGAGGGTGGTGATATCACCTAGTAGTTAGAAAATGGTAAGGGGGACCTCTACTTTGATTCTTTAATTATGTCATTGTAGTTTGTGTGTGTGTGTGTGTGTGTGTGTGTGTGTGTGTGAGAGAGAGAGAGAGAGAGAGAGAGAGAGAGAGAGAGAGAGGCTACCATGACAGAAAGGGACCCTTTGAGGGAAAAGGAGCCACCCCCCTCTATTTCAAAAATAAATTCCATGTTAAAAATAAACCCAAATAATTGTTTTTTTTCAAAAATCTCAAAAGTGACATTTCCCCCCCTCAAACTTCCATATCTTAACATCAAAGAAGCATTTTTTCCCTTTAGAAACCCCTTTCCTCTCACCTTTACACAACTTTCCATCCTCTCTCTCTCTCTCTCTCTCTCTCTCTCTCTCTCTCTCATATTGTCTCTCTACAATGCAAGCTCTCCATAGTTGCACAACAAAGATGCCTAGCTCTACCACTCATAGGAGACACGAGCATAAAATAGAAAAGCTTCTATTTCCAATGGCTATCAAGAAGGGTGCTCAGATGTTTATGCTTGATGCCAAGGAATTTTGGAAGTAGAAGCTCCTTGGCTTCAAGAAAAACCAAGGTAGTATGGGTGAAATTGTTCATCTATCATGTGTAGACTAATTATTGTTGTTTTTTGTCGATGTATTAGCCTCTAGTCTCCAACGGAAGAACAACCACATCAATGTTGTAAGATGGTGAAGGATAATACCAAGATAATTAAAGCTTGTTGCTTAGGATCCTTCCTTGTGCTCAATTAGTCCATATTGCTACCATAGGAAGCTTATATTTCTCAAATGTCATGGAGATATTGAGGAATGTATCTTTTAGTACATTGAGGAACCGTGATATTGCTTTAAAGGAAGTTGTTTGCTCTAATGCCCCTTTTATTTGATGTATCAATGAGTTGTTTCAAACAATATGGGTAGACAATCCCCAATTTATTATGTGCTAAACAATTATCTTCTGAGAGCACTTGTTTCTTTACACACCACAAAGAAGGACACAACTAGATCAAGGAGCAAAATCTTTTTTCTAGTGTTGTGGAATACATGTATATGCAGTACTATGGTGGATGCAGTTTAGTGTTTGCATACGTAAGTTTCTCGCTTATGAAAGTCCATGACTCTTTTATCCATGCAAACAAGAGTTATTTCATTGTGTGTTTAGTATGTTAATGCTCTATCTTTATGTAGTTATCATCTATGTACTGAGGACACATGCAAAATTACCTTGGAAAATTTGTAGCTTGGAGGACCATATCTTCTTGTCTTGAATTCTAAAGGGGCCTTGATGCATCAACTTGCATAGCATGAATTGAATTCCATTCAGTTTTGTTTAGGTGGACACTCCTTGATGGCCTTTTGGCTATCAATCAATCCAGTGTCTCTGTTTAAGTTAATGGGATTTTTTTCTTGTTAGAATATGAAAGAGGATAAGTTATGTGAAGCTTCAGCGGGCACTTTTATAAATGTAGTTTGACTGCCTAAATTTATGATGAACAATGGATAAAAATACTATATCCCTTTGGATTCACCTCAAGTTGATTTCTTTCTTAGGGTGTAGCAATAACTTAATGTGAGAACTTGAGTTTAATTTTTTGAGGGCTCTCTCTTGAGTGCCTGCGCGCGCACACACACACACACAAAGGGGGAGAGAGCATCATTTGTGCTTGGTTTTAAACTAAAAATACCTTCTATTCATACATTATAAATTGATTTTTGGAGTTTGTGGGCTACACCTAAAATGTCATGCTCAATTGCAGTAGACTAAGATAGGCCACAATAAAATATGCAACAGCAAAGCAACGATAGTTTCAGGCCCCCTACCTTGCTCTTGGTATCCATTAGTAACGACCATTGCACTATTGAATTAGGGGCACCATGCAACTTCTAGCTCTACAAAATTTTAGAGAGAGATTGTGCAAGCTGGCCACCATTGTTTTGTATGGCACACAAGAAATTTGTGTGCTAATAGTTTCCAATGTTTTGTGAGAATTTAGTAGTATGAGAAATTTGATTGTTTCTTTGCTTTAGTAATTGGCTTCTTTAAGGCAAGTGAGCGTCTTGCTCATCAATTTAATGCTCTTTTGAACTAACATCCAACCAAGCACGGCTTATTTCTTATTGCTCTCAAAGAGAGAGAGAGAGAGAGAGAGAGAGAGAGAGAGAGAGAGAGAGAGAGAGAGAGAGAACACATGTTTGGACAATCAATGTAGTTGATGTTATCACATGATAAACACAATGGAAATTTTTGATTCTTAGATCATCATCTTACAAATGGATGTGCAAAATATATAAGCATTTGAACACAAGGTGGCCCAACTTAGTGGCATGCTCGCTAGATTAACTATATAATACTTTTGAGTGATAATCATAAGAAGAATGTGTTGTTATTGATTTGCACTGCTATAATTGGGACTTTCACGTGTTTAAGATTTTGTGTTGTCACTCTGTTTGTGTACAATTTTTGTCTACCCATACCCAAAATTCAGTCGTCGTGCCTTTGCAACATCACGTGATCGACTAAAGTACAAGTACTTTCTTTAAAATATGCTTGCAAGGACTATCAAGAGAAAATGCAATCGTACATATTCCTCAATGAGAATGTCTCATAGTTTGGATAGAGCCTCGGATGTCTCTATGTCTCGTAATGCCTTCTATTCAAGTCTACCCAGCAATGTTGGGAAAAGTGTGTCTCAGCTTACAATTGTGCCACTTTGAAATTAAAAAATGCCAGTTGGGAGGAAGAGCATACGGCAAAATTCCACCTATATTTTAGAGGTAATATAGTAAAATTGTTAAAAATTAGCTCAAAATTTCATATTTCCTCTTGGAAAATACACAAAAGGAACATTTAATGGTTCCAAAAATGTCTTGGAAATATACAAAAAGGAAGTAGGGAGGCCCCATTTTTCAAAAATACATGTAGACTCAATTGTATGTGTAATGTTGCATGCAGTGTAGCCCATGAAGTAGAAGAAGTTGATCTATATTCTCTGCAGACAAGAGGACGCTGCAACCCATCATTCTTGGGTCCATGTTGGTGCAAAATGGAAAGCACCTAGGAGTTGAATCTCACAGTTCTCATCATTGCAGGGAATGCCCACAAACAACTTTGGATGGTGAGCTAGAGGAAGGTTCTGTGTGGGGAGGGGGAGGGACAGAGGCGCAAAATAGGGGGGGGGGGGGGGGGGGGGGGGGGGGGGTTAACCTTAGGAGAATTTAGAATCTTTTGAGTAATGGGTCTATTTTATTCAGAGGAAGTATGGATCGCTGCTTGGAAAATATATAAAAAGGAACTATGGTTGGTTGCAAAAATGAGTTGGAAAATACACAAAATAAAAGAAGTTTCCAAATCGGACGAACATGCATTGCAAAGTCTTATAAGCTTTGAAAGGCCTCTGCCACCCACAAGGATGCACATTTAGGGCCTACAAGGCCCATGTATGTCTCAAACTCTCATCCTTGTGGCAGGGTCTCCTGAGCAAGCTTTCCGCTTTCCTGTGGGTCAATGGCATTACCATAAGCTTGAATAATCTTCCTTTGTACCCAATATGCATCAAATGTGCAGGCCATTGCCATTGGAGACCACCTCTTTAGAATCACAATACCAAAATCAACATATGGTGGTGATGCTAGTGCTTATAGCCCACATATTTTGTGTTGAGCACTTGAGTAGCGCTCCCTTCAAAGAGGTGCACATGTAGATAGTCTTGTACGTGTAGGAAACAAGCTAGGACCAACCAAATGAAGGAGAAGCTGCCACGTGTTAAAGGGAGGGTGCCAGAATACCTCCCCCTTTTATAACAATATATATAAAAGGGGGAGGTATTCTGGCACATATATATATATATATATATATATACTGTTATAAAAGGGGGAGGTATTCTGGCACATATATATATATATATACTGTTATAAAAGGGGGAGGTATTCTGGCACCCTCCCTTTGACACGTGGCAGCTTCTCCTTCATCTGGTCAACTCCAGTGGTGTGTGGCCTGCAGCCTACCGCCCAGTGCAAGAAAAAGACTGTCAAGTTGGCGACTAGGTCCAACAAGGCACTAAGTGATCAGTGTGCTCCTGCTCCAGTTTGAATTTGAAGTTGTGGCCCGTTGCAAATGAATCATGACTTCTTCGTTCATGGGTCCTCACCTCTTTCCACCGGAATCCATATCGCTCTTTGAATCTCTCTCTCTCTCTCTCTCTCTCTCTCTCTCACACACACACACACACACACACACACACATCTTCACTCTTTGAATGTCTCTCTCTCTCTCTCTCTCTCTCTCACACACACACACACACACACACACACAAACACACTCATAACATTGGTGGATCCTGATTGCTTATCAGAATAGCACCCTTGTACACAGTCACAATACATATCCTGACACATGTCAGACCCTAAAATTCGGTATGTTAAATAAAAAATGTAATACATTATGCTGGGGTACTCCGGCTACCATTTCTTGCAATATAGTGTGTGATGTAACAGGATTGATTATATATACTTGTGTGCAAACAAAAACTGCTTCAGGAGGTACGATATCCTCATCAATCCTTTGAGCAATATTTGACCAAAAGGGTATCGAAGTTCGGTTATTACAATAAATCGCGGTTATTACCGTTGGCAAACTTTGGCATACCTTATAAATAGACATGGCTTGATGCAAACCTCTAATGTACCTTTTTTGCAATTCTATTTTGGGTGCTCTCTATTTAGATTGTAACATGCATGTGGGGACTATGGCTAAGCTGGCCAGCTATATTCATGTAGTGATTCTTATCCTAAATAAAGCAAGCCTTATTTCTGGTTCACCACACTTCCAATGGCTTGAATTTCTTTACGCTACTTTGGTTCGTGTTTATAAATACCTATGTGTATTTGCATGCATTCCCTACTTTGATCTACACAGAATCACACAACCTCTCTACAACACACTCTTCTGCTCGCATAAACTGCAATACTTTGCATACGGATTACACACACTCACACCCAGCTATTCACAATCACGCATACACGCACATACAGGCTCGAACACACACACATGCATACACACACACACATTGGCATGGGGTTCCCCATCGACATTTAACTCTTGGCTCAGACGACTTGGGAAGCTAAAGGGACTAGTGTTCCTTGTGGGTTTTCCTTTGGTCAAGGCTACATACGCTACATCTAATATCTCCTCCTACGTTATCTCACACATATGGCGACCACTTCAAGCCATCAAGTAGGTCTTTGTACCAACTGAGATCTAATATTTCCTCATGGATACTTCATGAATGTGTAAAAGTTGGTTTTATTGCTGCTTATTTCTATCTCGAAGTCATCACTTGATGTGCAATAGCATAAGAAATAATTTATGGGTTTGTTTGAAACATTTTCATTATGATAGTACGTCGCATAACATCATGAGAAAACGAATGGTTTCTATAAGGTGACTATAGCCTATGCTTTGGGATAAGCATGCGGTGAATGTATCTGGTCTTTTTACATGAAGAAATAAATGGGGAGGAAGGTAATGGGATGCATTGTTTAGTACCTGCATTTTCTTATTGACAATGGCATCAAACACTGATTCTTTGTCCAAAGCAGTATACGACAATTTCTGTCTTTTTCAAGCACTACATGGACTGGTTTGGTTGAACGTATATACATATAGCAACATGTAAAAATAAGCTGCATTTGTAATACACTAGCATAAAACATGACGGGTATGGCCGTGATGAAATAGAAGTTGAAGATATCCGGGGTTTTTTACATAATGCAAGGTCCCGAGATGCGTATACTGTTGGTTGTGGCATCACATAATGAGTCGTTGTCTTTTAATACTTACATTTAGTGGAGGTAACATTGCATAAAAACTGGAGGCTTATTCATAACTAGACCTTGTCTTTTTTTGAAGCATTACATATGTGGGAATAATTGGTGTTCTATACATTTAGCAACATTTAAATAAAAACCATTTGGTAAGCCTTCATCTGATCCTACCGGCAATACAAAAAGTACCTCAAGTTTCAGTTAAACATGCAATATCGGATCTCAATATCAGTAGACGGTTGAGGCTTCACTGATGTATATTAAAATTGAGCTCTAAACACTGCTGATTACTAACTCTTTTTATTGATTACAATTTATGTTTAAAAAAATTAGGTGGATTGGTCAGAATACATATTATTGACATATGGTTTTATTACAATATGCATTAAAAACAAACAAAATGTTGTTATTTTTTTTTTTCGGTTTGTATATTGCTTCACGGTTACATGCTCCAAAAGACAGGTGTATTATGACATCATAACTTTTTAGAGGGATACTCTCTCACATAGATATGTACTATATATGGTTACTTTGTTAGTGAAAATAAACAGTATGCTGAAAATAATTCACATTGGTAGTTTCTCCTTTGATCATCATGTCAATCATTTTTTACTAGATGTCTTCAAAAACATAAGTATATGATAAGTATTTATAAACACATTCCAATGATAACCTGATTAGTATGTGTTTTAGGAAAAGGCTAATACCATGGATTTCAAAATACAAACTCACAGCTAGGATGCATATTTGTACAGACCCAGTCAGGATGGTGGCTATCAGTTAAAAAATGATCTTAGAGCGTAAAAAAAAGGATCAAGACCCCCTTGTAGCTAGGCATAAAATACCATTGGCTAGGACTAGACCATATCTGGCTTGGAGGGCCAAAAATGATGTACACTATCTTAAATAAAATGTATTGTCATTTTTGTGTGCGAAGTTTTTTTTTTGGGATTGACAGCTATAACAAGCGACTGAGGTTGTATGGTACCTGTCCTCCCACAGTGTCAGAGTATGTTCTAATACATCGTTCTTGTTGGATGGTGGCAGGTATAAACTTCAGTCTTGTTCCTTACAGGATTCGTCTCCACAAATTTTTTACCAAATTGTTGTATTTGGATCATTATTAATAAAAATGATTTGACATTTGTCACAAGTGATTTGTGCTTTGTTTGCGTTTAATATAAATTAATTATACAGTTTGTAACACACACACCATACTGTCTTCTTGATCACTCTTGGTCGAGTGATTCTGTATAATTAAATTATATTAATTACCTAAACATTTACTAATATGAATTTCCTCATAGCAGGTAGGATGGATCTCCTCCCTAACAAAATTGGGCTATACTAGCAAACAACGGATACCAATTCCACCTACAACCACACAGTGTATTCTCTCGTGTTTCAAAGTACCCGAGTTCTATAAAAGACTTTTAATTTTTGAAGCTGAAGCTTTATCTAGTGGGTCTTTATCGGTACTTAACATTGCTTTGGTTAATGATTGGATTTCTTTCCTTGCATCTTCTAGAAAAGATCCTTCTAGCCTTCTTTCTCTATTTGAGAATTTCGTACTTAATGTTCCGTTTAGTCATACTCAAGAAGTTTTGATTGGGACTTTTACTTTTCATCTCTCCCCTACTATTGTAAACAAATTATATTTTATTAATAACATCCCTGTCTTGCCTTTAGAAATAATTTTTTTTGAAAATGTGATCAATCCTCTCTTAGACTTTGATCTCCTTGATTCACAAGAGAAAGAAGATCTCTCAACCCTTGCAGGCACTCCATCATCATCTAAGCCTGGGAAGTTTATTTCACATATCTTCTCCGGTGTTGTCCCTCTCATTCCCCCTAGGCAACTTGAGTTGGATTCTATTCGGCTTGACAACCATGTTGGAATTAGGGTTGCAGAGAAACACACACAGCTTGGAGAAGACGAAGGAAGCTCAAGGCACACAATAGAGAGTGTGTTACTTAGTGTGCAATGGAAAGATAGATAGCCCTAGAGTGATGGGCGTATATACAATGCACGGGGGAAAAAACCTCCTAAAGAGGGAAAAAATGCCCCGGCGGTCCTAGTGTGTTCACACACATCACTACCACATGTATATGATAACAAATCCCCCCTGGAGTGATGCGGTGAATGAGAGCTGGCACATGAGTAAAGGGAAGTGCCATGCCCTGAGGACACGATCAGTCCACAAAGGGGAGTAAGCCCAAATCTTTGCGGAAAGCTTCACGCTTCTCACGAGACAATGCCTTTGTGAAAAGATCTGCAAGGTTGTCCTGTGTTGGCACATAAGCCAAGCTGGTCTCTCCTGCTGAGAGCCTCTCCCTGACATAGTGGTAATGCACCTCAATGTGCTTTGTGCGAGCATGAAAAACTGGGTTCCTCGCAACTGCCAATGCGCTCTGACTGTCAGTGTAGATAGTGTTGGCAGTGTCCTGTCCAACACCCAAGTCAGCCATAAGGCGTCTGAGCCATACACACTCAACCGTAGCTGTGAAGACTGCCCTGTACTCAACCTTACAACTCGAAGTGGCCACAGTAGGTTGCTTCTTGCTCAACCGTGATATACATGAACTGCCAAGCATGAAACAAAAACCACTTGTGGACACTCGCGTGTCAAAACAACCAGCCCAATCTGAGTCCGAAAAAGCATGAAAGTCTGGCGGCAATGATCCCCCCTTGGGATAAAACAAGCCAGGATGTAAAGTGCCACTAAGGTAGCGGAAAATCCTCTTGACAGCCTGCCAATGCTTAGACCCTGGGCTATGCATAAATCTGCTGACCTGCGAGACTGCAAACTGAATATCTGGCCTCGTGTTGCATACATAAATGAGGCAGCCAACAGCAGTTTGGTAAAGAGTGACATCAGCAGGATCGCCAGCATCATGTAGACTCAACTTCAAACCTGTTTCCATGGGAGTGGCAATAGGTTTGCAATCCTCAAGTCCAAACTTACATAGCAATGTCTCTATGTAACTTTTCTGACACAAGGCAATACCACCATCACACTGCTTAAACTGTATACCCAAGTAATGATGCAACAGCCCCAAATCTTTCATCTTGAAAGTAGCATTCAAATCAGCCTTAAATTCAGCAATATGTCTCTCATTTGGTCCAGTGATCAGCAAATCATCAACAATAAAGAACCACAATGAGAAATACATCATCCTCACGCTTTACATACAATGTGCTTTCTGTTGGACTGTTACGAAAGCCTCGTTTAACCAAATGAGTGTCAGCTTTCTCATACCAAGCAAGAGGAGATTGCTTCAACCCATACAAAGCCTTCTTACATTTGCACACTTTGCCTCTTGTCCTTTTATGACAAAACCGCGAGGCTGCGTTACATAAACTTCCTCAAATATGTCACCATTCAAGAAAGCAGTAACAATGTCTGATTGATGTACATCCCAACCAAAATGAGCTGCCAATGCACATAGAAAATGCACAGTAGTCATACGACAAGTGGGAGCAAAAGTCTCTTCATAATCTATGCCTTTTTGTTGTGCATAACCCTTTGCAACAAGTCGAGCCTTATGGTGATCGATCTCACCATCCGGCTTGCGTTTCAACTTGTAAACCCACTTCGTACCAATGGCCTTTTTGCCAGGAGGCAAATCACATAAATTCCATGTGTCATTCTCTATAAGTGCATCATATTCTGATTTCATGGCAGCAATCCAATTTTCTGAATTTTGTGCTTCATCAAAAGACAGAGGCTCCTCAACATCATGTAAACTAGACACAGCCAAAGCATAACAATCCGATGCATAAGATGCATGGCGAGAGCCTGAACGAGTACGACTAGATAAAGGTGCATCCAATTTACTGTCACGCAAAGTGTGCACCAGCCATTTTGGCATACCTCTAGCCTGCTCATTTTCAGCCCTTTCCTCATCAAGTACATCATGTACATCTGCATCAGTGATAGGCTGTTCTAAAACATTTTCAGAAACCCCCATAGGCTGTACATTTGCCTCATTGGAACGTACATTCGTATTTCCACCACTGAAAAGAGGCAACAAAGTGTCATAAATGTCCTGTGAGCTTACATTACTGTCTCTAGTGCATGACAGCAAGGGCTGAACAGAATCTTCCACAAACACTACATCCCGTGAAACCAGAATACGTTTTGTTTGCGGATGATACAACCTGTAACCTTTGCTTTCAGCACTATAACCAACAAAAATACATTTGACAGCCTTATCATCCAATTTTCTGCGCTGCACTTGTGGCACCAAAGCATATGCCAAACAGCCAAAAACACGCATGTGCTCAATAGAAGGCTTTCTATCATGCCATGCTTCATATAGAGTAATAGACTCCAAAGCTTTCGTAGGACACCTGTTAAGTACATAAGTGGCACACATGATGGCCTCAAGCCAAAAAGAATGCGGCAAAGCTTGACTTTTGACCATACATCGTGCCATTTCCGTTAGTGACCTGTTTTTCCTCTCAGCAACACCATTTTTCTGAGGTGTATAAGGCACTGTACATTGGTGTTTTATCCCACAACTAGCCAGAAATGCATTAAATTCATGAGACATATACTCCCCCCCTCGATCGGAACGGAGGGTGTCCATAGTACATTTTGAGACATTTTCAGCCATAGCCAAAAATTGTTTGAAGCACATAAAAACTTCGGACTTCGCTTTAAGCGGAAATACCCATGCATGCCTGGAGTAATCATCAATGAAAGTCACGAAGTACAGGTAATTGCCCAAGGACGGAGTTTGCATGGGCCCACAAACATCACTATGCACAAGCTGCAACCTGCATGTGGCCCTAACTGAACCATCCTTTGGAAACTTAGAACGCTGCATTTTACCCAGAATACAGCCTTCACAAACATGTTTGATAGGTGCTTCAAGAGGCGGCAAAGAAGCAACCTATTCAGATTTCTGCAAACGTAGCAAACTGGCAAAATTCAGATGACCAAAACGTGCATGCCAAAGTTTTGCATCTGAAATAGCCCTTGAATCTGCAACAGCATTTGCAAAATTTTGTCCACACTTGTCATACAAAGTGAGCTTATACAGCCCACGACACAAAAGCCTAGATGCAACAATTTCATCACCAAAACTGAGATCATGAACTGTACATCTGTCATCCACAAATTTGACTACAAGTCCAAGTCTAGCAAGTGCGGATACAGACAAGAGATTCTTCTTGATCCCAGGTACATAAAGTGCATCAACAAGTGTGAAGGAACTGCCATTAGCAGCAGTGAGCACAATCTTTCCAACTCCCTGAACTGGATAAGAGGCGTTGTTGGCACAAGTGACTGAATTCCCATGAGGGACAGACTCGAGAGAGGTAAACAATTCACGATGTGAGGTAATGTGCTTTGTAGCACCACTGTCGAAATACCACACATGTGAATCTGCAGCAACTGACAAGCATGCATCATGGACAGCAGGATTGTAAGTGCACTCTGCGCTAAAAGCCCATTCTGCATCAACATCAACATCACAATCTCCTTTCACAGAAGACTCAACAATGGCTGCATTTGTAGTGGAACCAGCATTTGCAGTGGAACCACCCTCTTTCGTCTTAGCCTCTTTGGCCTTCAACTTAGGACATGACTTGATCAAGTGATCATTGGCTTTACAATAATGGCAAAGCATCTTCTTTTTGCCCTTATCACCAGAATTGCCAGACGAAGTGCTGCCACCAGAAGCATTAGGAACAGAATTTTTGCCACTCGCAGCAGAACCATAAGAAGTGGCTGCATTACTGTTACCACCCTTTCTTTGAGAAGCAATGAAAGCCTGTTCAACTGCACGCTGCCTAGTCCTGTTTTTTCTAGAAAGTGACTCTTGCAACAGCAATGTGCATAATGCATCAAACTTGACAACTTCACGATTTCCTTGGGTCATGAGTCTCCAAGTACTAGCAAAAGTCTGGTAGGAATCTGGTAAGGCATCAAGAACAGTCTGCACAAGGGAACTGTCCGAAATGACTTCACCTGCAGAAATGAGTTGCTCATTGATATCCTTGACACTAGCAAGGAAAGTGTCCATATCATCTTCCTCATGCATAATCTTCGACTCTAGCTCTTTACGCAGCAAAGCAATTTTAGCCTCATTGCGGCTTGCATAAAGACCTGCTAGAATATGCCAAGCCTGTTTTGCAGATTTTGCTGAACGGATGTGAGGAATAATGGTGCGCTTCACAGACAACGCAATCAATGCATGAGCCTGCGCATCCTTAACATCCCAACGAGCTTGTTCTGCCGTAGGCAAAACAACTCTAACAACTGCAATCCTTGCAACATCCTCAACATCGCCTACATCTTCAGAACCAGGACGTACATCAATGCCTTGCACAATGTTCCAGACACCTTTTGACACAAGAACATGTTGCAACATATAAGCCCACATAGGGTAGTTGTCCCCATCCAACTTGTCCTCAGCAGCAAACATCTTGAACACATCTGTGTTGTTGTTGTCAGCCATGGTAAATGCTGCACCTGATGTGAAAACTGCCCAAAAACAGGAGAAATGGAGCGGGAACAACTTGTGCTATATAGCACAAACCGTAGAAGACTATAAGGCACCTGTTATGCAGAAAACGGCAGTGACAGAAAATCTGCACAAAATGACGAAATAGCCTGTGCAGTACTGCCCGTAGTGGAAACGGAGGCCGAAATGAGCCCAAATCAAAATTCTGAGCAGACCGCGCTCTTCGAGCGCACCCAAAATATTTGTCGACCTGCGAACGCTCGCCAAAGCTCACTGAAATCGGAGAAAGTGAGCAGGCGTGTGCTGGAGCAGCTGGCGACTAAGCCCGGGAGGACGTGACCTGCTCTAATACCAATTGTTGGAATTAGGGTTGTAGAGAAACACACACAGCTTGGAGAAGACGAAGGAAGCTCAAGGCACACAATAGAGAGTGTGTTACTTAGTGTGCAATGGAAAGATAGATAGCCCTAGAGTGATGGGCGTATATACAATGCACGGGGGAAAAAACCTCCTAAAGAGGGAAAAAATGCCCCGGCGGTCCTAGTGTGTTCACACACATCACTACCACATGTATATGGTAACAAACCAACTTTGGAACTTTGAGCTTATCAACCACTGTGCACCTTTTTCAATCTATTCTTTGGCCTTACTCTGCAATATTCCTGTGGAAGTGGTGGAACAGTGTAGAACCACAGCTTTACCAGCTAAACATCTTTTGTCTACTGATCTCTCTTTTGAGCTTCAATAGATTTCTTTGGCTCTTCAAAGAAGTTTCTTTGAAATTGTTGGAATACATATAGACCCTTTGTCAAATGTGCATGCAGAAAACTTGACCCTAGTTCAACATGTCACGTGTCTATATTATGGCTTGACCATCTAATATGGTATGTATTTCAAAATCTACCAAATTTTTTTCCCTTCACCTCCAGACTACACAAATTTTATGCATTTATAGCATGGGTGGCTAGTTTACCTTTGGAAGTACGACATGCTATTTTAGTCTACTATCATTTTCATGAACATATGCTTGAGGCTGCTCGCGGGCTGGTTTTATATTCTCCAAGAAACCCCTTGCTACCCAAGCTCGCCAACACACCCATAGCCAATACCATCAAAAATATCCTCAGACCTCTTAAAGGCAAGGAACCCATGAAGAAAATTTTGCATACACTTGGTAATGCATCTTCTACTGCACATAAGACACCTCGACAATCTCGAGGTGTTGAAGATATTGGGGATACATCGAAAGCTTTGGAATTCTTCTCAAACAAGGAACAGGCTTGGACTATCCTTACTAAAGCTAATTCACTCAAACAAATGATTAGAAACTATAAGTCAAAAGGAAGATTCATACATATAGTTTTTTGTAATAAATTTCTGAATTTCATAGAACCGTCTGTCTTTTACCAAGAAGTCTTGAATTTTATTGGCATACCTAGATATTAAATTTGGTTGGAAGTACACTAGAAATTTAAACAATATTTTATATAAACCCTTTAATACTTTCTCAATCCCATTTGATTTATCGCTTGACCCTTAATAGGTTTGCTAGATTTCGAAAAAATGTTATACCTTTTGGAACACATGTTATTACAACCGACACTAACATTGGCAGACATGTCATGTTAAAGGACTTTTTCTGTAAAGGGATTAGCCATATCCCTATGGTGCCTTGAGACCGTGTTAAAGTGGCAAAAGAAATGATCATTGGTTGGTAAAAAAGATGTAATATTTTGGGTATAGTAGGATTGTGTTATGCACCACAATATTATTTCTAGAAAAATTGATGAAGCATTTAGAATCAAATTCCCATCACATAGGGTCAATCAGTTATCCTAGTTTAAGGACCCTGATACGATGAATGAAATTGATTTTTTGCTTGATCACCTATTTATTTATGGCCTGGATAAATCCTCCCAAACCCCTATTTTCTTTGTAAAAAGTTAGCACGTCTAGCGGCTTATAAAAGACTTTCATCTAGTGAATTTCAAATATCTCAAAGAACTGAGGATGATATCATTATGATATCCTACAATTCTCCTCGATGAATGAGATATTACTACCCTCTAAACATACTCTTCCCTATCTCATGGGTAATTACAATATTCACAAGGAGGAATTCAAATGGATAATCGATGCACATGACTGTATTTTTTCCCCTTTGACTAACCTCATGGCATCAATTCTCAAGGCAGTAAACATTGGCCTTAGGGAATACATTGAAGGATTGCATACTAAATTAAAAACCTTCTCGAGGGTTACTACTACTAATGGATAGTGGATTATCCATAATCAATATGAATAAAGTATTCTTAGCATATACATTTGATATAAAAGCTTGCTATGAGGGCATATAGTAATAGACCAAAACGAATGGCTGAAAAAGTTTTCATATCTCAGGTGCTTCCTATCATTTACAATGCGTCAAAAACATCGTTAGCATTTATTGATCTGTCACATCTTATTAACCTGTTTGAAAAAAACAATTTTTGTCCAAATAGGATCACTCGACATATTACAGATTTTCTAAAAAGTAATCAATTCCCCAACATTAGAATTGGTGTATCACTACTTGTTAAGCTTTTGGTGGGGGATAGGTCCACTTGGTGGCCTATCTCCCACCAAGTGGACCTTTCCTCTGAGATGGGGGAGGGCCACACACACACACACACTCATAATGTTGGTGGATCCTGATTGTTTATCACAATAGCACCCTTGTACGCAATCACAGTACATATCTTGACAAATATCATACCCTAAAATCTGGCATGTTGAATAAAAAATGTAATACATTATCGTCGCCTCTTATATCTCTTACTTCTCTTGTTTAATTTTTGATCACGACCTTCCTCCAGTGAAGAGTCACTAGATGAATCACTCTTCTCCTCTCCCAAATAGATTGTCAATTAGGGCATTGTTGGGCTCCGTATGGTTCGTTTCCATATTTGCGCAAACATTCAATTCAAATTCTTTGTCCTCAGAGTCGGTTTCAACTGATGATCCATAATATTAATCATATGAGCTATAGTCTTTTGAGATGCTACTGGTTTCAGTGTCAAACAAGCCTTCACCTTGTAGGTCCCCACGAGTTATATGCATTGCTCCTATCATATTTAAAGGTACGAGTTGTGGTATTTTATCCCCCTCAGGTGTTACCATAGTCCCCCTATTTTCCCAAGTGTCTATGGTTGCTACTAGGTGGATCCAATCCACATTGTCAGACTCAGTCATCCCAGGTAGAACATCCATATAAGGGGAATCTTTCCCAACATCAGTGTCCTTTTTACACGTGCAACAATACTGCAATGGGGCTGAGTAAATTGTGGTGTCAGATATATGATCAATTATAAATTTGTTTTCTAGAGGATGTGCTCAACCAGTTACAAGATCAACTCGAGTGATAGAGTCTTGGAACTACAACTAGACATGGTTTTTAGACCAACCATGCACCATTTTTGCTTCCCTCATGAAAGGACGTCCTAAGATCATCTCAGATGACATAGTGTGCTTGGAAAAATCTATAACAATGAAGGTATGCCTTATTTTGTGTCCAAGGACCTTGATCTTGAGATCTTCTAGCATCCCAATAGGTTTAGCAATAGTCCCAATGGCCATCTTTACCACTATGTTTGTAGTCCCAAGGTGAGGTCTTCCCATAGATTCTTAGCAATTTTTAGTTATAATGCTAACCCCAACACCTCCATCAAGGATTCCCTTCACAGTTAATCCCTTGGTCGTGATTGGTATGGTCGCATTGGATTCATCACCTTCAAAGTATTTTCCCAACTTGTTAATAACAGGTATTTCAACAACAAACTTCTCATCTAGGTGGGTTGTGGATCGAAGTATTCCTCCTCTATTGGCACCTCCCTAGCTCCATCCATCTGTGCAAATTGTGGTAGCCCGACTTTAAGTTCTCCATTGAGGAAAGCTCGAAGAGGTAAGAATAGCTCGGGGTCTCCATATAGTTTAGAAATGATGGTGGTTCTAACTTTTGACGCCATGAAATCCATCGATTTGGCAATATTTAACAACACTTTTTGGGCTTTAGTGCCTGACATGGAGAAGATGGGATCTCCATTTCTTTGATAGGGTCAGGTAATCCCTCTGTAAACATTCTCTCCAACAAGAAGGGAGTACTCCCACTTTCAAATGATTTAAATTCACTATCTTCTTGGATGACACTAGGTATAGCTAGTGGTCTACGGTCTTTGTGAGGTTGATTTCGTGTAGGGAACACTATGTATATAATCTGGATTTGCCTATGTGCTGGCTCTAGATCCCTTTGGGTCTCTTCTACCAAACTCATTAATTGCTTGACTCGCTCGATCTCCTCTGTAGGGTTTGGGTAAGTTCTTATCTTGTTCTTGGGTTCCTTGGGTCCTGGCCATTGTGGCTCGTGATGATCTTCCTTGTTTGTTTCTTTCCTAATGGTTGTTTTAGTCTCCATGGTCTCACTTGAATCAGATTCATTTTCAATGTCATTCATATACACGGGGTCGTCACCAATCTCTATGTTAGTTTTTGAATTGGGGTTGAGTTTGTTACCTTTTGTAATCTCTTCCTTCGTGTTTTCTTCTTCTTCTTGGATTGGGCGATTGATGCCATGTCTCTTTATTCAAGAATATAATTTTGGTTTTGGAGCATCGATCGTGTGAGTACATTTACTGGTACCACCGATATACTTTGTGATGGCGCCTCAGTAATCTCATTTTAGTTCAATGGCGTGATCCTCGGTGCATTTGAATTATTAGGAGTTGGGCAATCAAATGATCTATGACACATTGATTACACATGAGTATCGGCATTGTAGATGTGCTCCCTTGATTGATATGCACTAGTGTGGCATTCTTTTGTAGTCTAATAGGACACTTGGCTACATGATGTGGACCCCCACACTTGTAGCATTGAAGAGGTGGTCTCTTGGCAGTGAAATTGATATTTTGGTCTCTTGCCGCAAGAGCAGCAACTTGATAGATAGGTTCGACTTGTCCCTAATAGTCCTCCATGTAGTATTGTGGACTTTCTTCAAGTGCATCAATCCCGTAGGCAGTATTAGGGTCTAACTCATCCTCGCAATCCACACAAGCAAAAGATGACTCGCAACCCACTTGATTCACAAAAGTGATTCTCGGATGTGGGGGTTGCGGTCCTAACACAGGAGGTGGTAATGGTGTTGTTTGAACAACATTTTGGGCCCTAGGGACCATGTGTTGTGACAGTTGTTCAAGAGGTGGGGCCGGCATCAATGCAAACACTTGAGGTGTGTCCGCCCATGCTAAGGTTGGTCTATTGGCCATCACACATTTAAATACTATGCAATCCTTGGCTTGATGACCATACCTCCCACATGCATTGCAATTCCCATTGAATTTCACTCTAAATGTAGGGCATTCACTAGTGCTATGTGGACCAAAGCAAACTGAGCACCATTATTGTTCCCTTCTTGGATACATATGACTGTTTTGTGAGGAACGATTATCTCTAAGACTTTCTTGAATGGCATTGGTGAGATCTATTAAAGTCATCTCAAATATCTTTGGCTCTTTAACGCTACACTTTATGGTCATTGGCTCATGCCCCGATGCTTGCGAGCTAGTAGATTTAGGCTCAACCAACACTCTTTCTCCTTGAATTCTTAAATTGTCCTCTAATTGGATTGCATTGGTGGTGACTGCTTCCCAAGTGGTGATACCTCTAATGACTAGGCCATTATAGATATCCTCATGTCGTAGTCCCCTAATGAATCTATCAAGCAATTGCTTATTATTGAAGAACTCATTTGGATTACAACAAGAATTCAAATGCTTCAAGCGACTAATAAAGTCTCATTGACTCTCCTTCCTCTCGTTGGGCTTTCTGGAGCTGAGATGCTACACCTCAAAGCACTCCCTCTCGTATGTACTCTTTCAAGAACAGTCTCCTAAGAGTGGGGTAAATCCTTTTTTCTTCCACCCTTAAGGTCCTATACCAGTCCCCAGCCTTCTTACTCAAGGTCACGCTTAAAGAATTACTCTTATGTAGTTTGTTGTGTTCTCCTAGGGAATCGCATATTCATTCAAATACTTCGATATGATTTCTAGTATCCCCGTCTCCATGTATTTTTGTGTGAGCTTGGCCACTTGTACTGCCTTACTTCTAGGCTCTCTATCAGAAGTGCCACGCATATTTTCAACAATAGATCGGCCAATAGCTTGGGAAAATGTTGCCAAGTCACCTAAGTGTGCAGGCATAGTGGGTAGAAGTGCTCCAGAGACTACATGTGGAGTAGGGATTGGCATTGGGTTTGGCATATAGGAAGCCCTTGTGTTCCAAGTTTGGTACGGTGTTGCACCTTGCATTGGCCTGAGGTTCATATGTGTGGCCCTGGGCATAGTAGACATGGGATGTGACATGCTAATGCTAGCTGGTATGGTCTCACTGAAATAAGGGCTTGGATGTTGTGGTCGTGGAGCATAAGTTGTTGACAAAATGGGAGGGGTAGGAGCTACATGAGCACGAGAGCCCATAGGTTCATATGATTGATACACACTTTGTACGTATTGTTGTAGGCATTGGGCCATTATGTAGTGGTGCTTTACTAATAAATGAGGTCCATCACGTGTTTTTTGTCATGCCCATCATTGGGGTAGGCATGGTAGCCGTGGTGTCATCAAGAGAAAGATGAGATAAACTTGGAAAGGTAAAGCTATCGTTTGTGGGCTCAGATTGTACTGAGATCCTTGGCAAAACAACATATGGAGGATCCATTGGGCTTACCAAGGGAGTCTCCATTTGTGATAAAGTTGGTTCCTTAGACTTCCTTGTATCCAAGAATCTCATGAGACCCGTTGAAGGCATGTGGATCCATCTGTTCTACCTCTCCAGCTCAATAACCCTATGGATGACGTCACAAACTCTTTGTTGTTGCTCCTCTACGCTAGTAGCATCTGATGTGGATTGTAGGACATCTAACCAACCTAGGTGATAGGTGTGACTTGTGTATAGGTTGGTTAAAGTCTCTATTTGTAGTTTATACTCCCAATTTTCATTTAGAAACGCTCCATCTAGGATTGAGGTGCTAGGGGTGTCCATTGAACTAGATGCAATGTGGCTCTCTATGGTTTGACCCTTAGTGGTTGCTAATTCAGGAGCAATCAATTGCTCAAATATCATGTATGTTGGCATAGGGGCCTCGCCTTTAGCTCTCTCTGTTGCTCTACCATGCGTAAGCTTTCGATTTTTTTTTCCCTAGCTGCAAGGATATATCGCTCAATCTCTTACACTTCAGCAAGGCTTCTACCATCAGGTAATATAATCTCAGAGGGGAATAGCTCTGAAGAGTCAGGGAGTGTAGTTGAATGGAACATTCACATGCACACTCTGCAGGATCATGGATCTACATTGGTCATGAATGGGGAATTTACTTCCCCACCCCTTTCATTTACATCGCTAGCTCCATGTTCGGAGCGAGTGGCTCTACTAAAAGTCTTTTTCAAGCAGCTAAACACGCTCGGCCTGGACCATGGGCCCATGGCATGCATGTCTTGGCTTGAACTATCAGGATTGGGTGTCGGGTAACCTTCCATGACGTCGTAGTCAAAGGAAGAGTCACTAGATGCACTATGTGGGTCCTAAGTGGTACTACCTTAGGTTCTCGCGCTGAGGGCCTAGAGCCTAATGTGGAGGAATAATGGATGCCCACGTAAACGGAGACACCCTCTATATGATTGTCCTTTAGAACATGACCAGAGAGTAAGTGCACGTGAACTCAACACCCTAGAAGTGTTGGTGAGTGCCCGTGAAGGCCGCTCACCTAGTCTTTTGGGTGTTTTGCAACCCAAATTTACTCTCATTTTTTTGGTTTTTTGGTCCTTTTTTTGACCAAGCCATGAAATATGGCGTGTGATAGCTCAAAATGAGCATCTTGGTTAGAGGGACGTGTCGTGCTTTATAGCCCCGATTCGGTTACTTAAGGCCCTTGAAATCCTAAAAACAATATTTTTTTTTAGTTCGGAAGAAGGCTACAATTAGTAAGTCCAAGGGTGTAAGTGTGAAGGGAAGGGTGGAGGACTTGAAGGACTTGTCCCACATGCCCTCCCTTCCTCTTGAGGGGGTAGTCTATATATATATAGTAGTGTCTATACTATATCATAAGACTGAGGACTGAGGCCTGGGCCTGGGCCTGGGCTTGGGGAATGATCCCGATCCCTTCTTTTAATATAAGCTTTTTCCTTTCTTCCTTTTCTTTTTGATTTCAAAATTTTTGAGCGCTTGTTCTTTTTTAATCTTTATGTCGATAAGGTTGTGTTGCGTGGGTGCCGAGCTCACACGCACAGAGCCTGCCTAACAAGCGCAACTGCACTTTGCAGCTCTATCAGAACTAGCTATAGCTACGCGCTCCACGCCTAGAATAACTAATTGACACTGCACACTGCAACACTAACAGAACTAACAACTTGCTCAACACTGCCCACTGCAAAAAATATGCACATTACAGAGCTACTAACACCAACAGACATGCTCAAACCTGCACATTATAGAGCTTAAACAGATCTAACAAAACCTGCACATTACAACACTAACAGATCTAATCAAAACTCATAAAAAACCAAGAAGCATAGAGTGCTCCTCGAGCTTGGTGCAGAGCAATCCCCGACAACGGCGTAAAAAATGTGCGCTTCTACCGCACGTGTCGGAAGTTGGGGACTTGCTGAACATTGTGTGCGAGCCATGAATGGATGCAAGCTAACAACCAAACTATCCTAGTAGGCTCAAAGGGGCCAATGTGTGTCAGTCACCGCTCTACGCTTGTCGTCCTGAAGGATTCCGTGCTGCAAAGAAGAGGGAGACACTGCCGCCACGCTCAACTGCCTCGTCGTTGCCGTCGATGCCACCGCAATGCTTGATCACTCTCTCTCTCTCTCTCTCTCTCTCTCTCTCTCAAGCGCGCGTGCACACACACACACACACACACACACACACACACACACACACACACACACACACACACACACACACACACACACACACTTGTGAGCACACGATGGAGAAAAAGGTAGACATAGAGCAAGAGCACTTCTTTAGAATGCACCTCCAGAATGAGGATTTTAGGTCAAAATGGACGTTTTATATGAATCTGACCCATTCACACATGAACGCCCACATTAGTCGATCATAGCAAAAATAATATAAAAATGAGATAAGTGGTGGGCCTCTCATCGATGATCACCTACACACCTATAGGACCGACAAGCCTAGTCCATGACTCAAATAAAGTGATAATGCGTCCTTCAAAGGTGATAGGGTGTCAGTAAGTGGTTAACAGGCACACATGAAGCTTTGGTTAGTACTTGGCAACCTGCTCTTCCAATATTATAATTGACTTCCTCATTCATATCCTCTCTCTCTCTCTCTCTCTCTCTCTCTCTCTCTCTCTCTCTCTCTCTCTCTCTCTCTCTCTCTCTCTCTCTCTCGCGACTATGAGCCCGCAAGAAGAACGTCCAAACGTTGGAAGCATTGCCAAGGTTCAAAGGCTACAACAAGCAGCAATCAAGCCATGTTCAAGGACAAGGCTACAATTGGCACAACGAACATTTTGAGGAGAGAGAGAGAGAGAGAGAGAGAGAGAGAGAGAGAGAGAGAGATTCAAAGAGCGATACGGATTTTGGTGGAAAGACGTGAGGACCCATGAACGAAGAAATCATGATTTGTCTGCAATAGATGATCTTGCTACAACCATGTTCATAGTCCATGCAAATTTGAGCCATCACCATTTGCAAAAGCGTCATGTTGTTGCTCTTCCTTGCTGAAGATGTGTGTGTGTGTGTGTGTGTGTGTGTGTGTGTGTGTGTGTGTGTGTGTGTGAGAGAGAGAGAGAGAGAGAGAGAGAGAGAGAGAGAGAGAGAGAGAGAGAGAGAGAGAGAGAGAGAGAGAGAGAGAGAGAGAGAGAGAGAGAGAGAGAGAGAGAGAGAGAGAGAGAGAGATTCAAAGAGCGATATGGATTCCGATGGAAAGGGGCAAGGACCCATGAACGAAGAAGTCATGATTCATCTGCAACGGTGGGCCACAACTTAAAATTCAAACTAGAGCAGGAGCACACTAATCACGTAGTGCCTTGCTGGACCTAGTTGCCAACTCGACAGTCTTTTTCTCACACTGAGTGGTAGGCAGCTTATTCTTACATGCTGCTATATGTATATACGTTCAACCAAACCAATCCATGTAGTGCTTGAAAAAGACAAAAATTGTCGTATACTGCTCAAGGAAAAAACCCAGCATTTGATACCATTGTCAATAAGAAAATGTAGGTACTAAACAACACATCCCATTACCTTCATCCCCATGTATTTCTTCATGTAAAACAACCACATACATTCACCGCATGCTTATCCCAAAGCATAGGTTACTGTCACCTTATATAAAGTATCCATTTTCTCATGCTGTTAAGTGACATAATGTCATAATGAAAATGTTTCAAACAAACCCATAAATTATTCCTTATGCTATTGCAGATCAAGTGATGACTTCAAGATAGAAATAAGCAGCAATAAAACCTACTTTTATACATTCATGATGTCTCCATGAGGAAATATTAGATCTCAGTAGGTACAAAGACCTACATGATGGCTTGACGTGGCCGCCATATGTGTGAGATAACGCATCAGAAGCTATTAGATGTAGCATATGTAGCCTTAACCAAAGGAAAACCTGCAAGGAACACTGGTCCCTTTAGCTTGCCAGGTCTTTTGAGTTGAGAGTTAAATGTCGATTGGGAACCCCATGACATTGTGTGTGTGTGTGTATGCGTGTGTGTGCTTGTGAGTGTGTGCTTGAGCTTGTACATGCGTGTATGTGTGGCGGTGAATACCGGGGTGTGAGTGTGTGTAATCCGTATGCGAAGTACTACAGTTTATGCGAGCAGAAGAGTGCGCTGTAGAGAGGTTGTGTGATTCCGTGCAGATCAAAGTAGGGAAGGAATGCAAAAATACACACAGGTATTTATTAACACTAACCAGAGTAGCATTAAGAAATTCGAGCCATTGGAATCCGGGTGTCAGAACGAGGCATATAGCCAGTCGTTTTCCGGGTTTTTGGGCATTTCAAACTCATTTGTGATTTCAAAAGTTTCAAATAATATAGATTTTAAAAGTTACAAGTGTTATATATCGTAAAAATTTTGTGACTATGCTTGGGTCCAATATGCTTAATAGATCTCTATATAAAAAGACATCTATATTAGGCAGGAAAGGTGAATCTGTGAATGCAAATAACCCGCATGTCATGATTGGGGTAATGAGATTCTAAAACTAACCCCCTATCCTGGGGTAATGTGGCACCAAATTGGTGTTCCAAAAATGACCCACACAACATGAGGGGATAGTGAGATTCTAAAAATACTCCCTATCCCGTTGTGCAAGCAAGGCGTAGGGTGGCACCAAATAGGCCTTTTGCTAATATCTTGTACATATAAGAAAAACCAATGGAATCCAAATAATAAGGTCACTCAATATTTTTTTGCATTGTGTGTGCATGTAGCCAAAACGATGCGATGATGGGGGGAGTGACAAGCTGTATGATGCCCTCTTCGCGCGGTCTGGGTAGGAGCAAAAATAATGCAACATGGCAAGTTTCAAAGTCTTTGAGCGCTTTTGCACATGGTTTAGAAAAATAAGTCCAAATAATAAGGTCACTCAAGACTTTTTTGCATGGTGTTTGCATGGAACCAGAACGACGCGATGAGGGGGGTAGTGACAACCTGTATGATGCCCTCTTCGCGCGGTGTGGGCAAGAGCTAAAATGATGCAACATGGGGAGTGTCAAAGTCTTTGAGTGCTTTTGCACATGATTTAGAAAAATAGTCCAAATAATAAGGTCACTCAAGATTTTTGTGCGTGGTGTGTGCAAGGAGCCAGAACGACGCGATGAGGGGGGGAGTGACAAGCTGTATGATGCCCTCTTCGCGCGGTGTGGGCAGGAGCTAAAATGACGCAACATGGGGAGTGTCAAAGTCTCTAAGTGCTTTTGTACATGATTTAGAAAAACCTTAGGAATCCAATTAACAAGGTGATTCAAAGTTCTTATGTGGTGTGGCCGCAGAGCTAGAACAACACGATAGGAGGATGACAAGCTCACACATAACAAGAGCACTATGGGCAAGAGATGGACCAGTGCGATAGGGGGAGGAGTGAAAAATTCATTGAGTCCTTTTGTGCACGATGTGGGTACACTAACGAAACGGGGCGAGTGGGAGTAGAGTGTAGTTCAATCAAGCCACAATCGCACAGTGTGGTCCTTGATTCAAAACAATGTGAGAAAGGATGTCTTTAGGTGTGGTCCCATGTTGATGTAGATATTATGTACGCACGTGCTAGGTGCAAGCTCTTGATGTGGTGCTTAGAAGTAGAGGCTAAGTGAAAAGTAGAAATTAAAAAAAGTACGGATTAGTCATTAATAGGCGTCATCATCACTGTTTGAAAAGAAAGATTTCATATCTTCTAGCTTAATATTGTACAATATTAAATAGAAAAGAGCACTTGTACATCAAGCCCAGAATATGATGTTATTAATAGGCTTCATCATCACTGTTTGAAAAGAAAGATTTCGTATCTTCTAGCTTAGTATTGTACAATATTAAATAGAAAAGAGCACTTGTACATCAGGCCCATAATATGATGTTATACATCAAAAATAACAGGAACGCCATCAAGTATAGGCAATTTAGCCAAATGAAAGTGACATTTAGACGTTTTCCGCTAAAGTGGAAGCACAAAAGCTCAAGCTAGAGGAGACAGGAATGCCATACTTTTGTATACGTGTCAAGTGAGTATTGGCCTATTTCTTAATCCGTGGATTACCAAACAGCCCTTTTTTAGACGTTTTTGGCCCTAATGATGTGCTTGAAAGAGTTGCAGGGAAGGAAGCTTATAGATTTTTAGATGGGTACTCTAGCTACAATCGAATCACAATTGCACTAGAGGACCAGGCTAAAACTGATTTTATACGCATTTCGTGTTGCTTTTGGCTTAACCAATGCCCTTGCTACCTTCCAAAGATGAATAAAAACTGCTTTTATGGAATATTTGAGGGAGGGAGTTTTGTGAAGCTTTCTTAGATGACCTTTGTGTTTATTCTTTTTGGAAAGAACATCTATCATGTTTGAAAAAAGTGTTTGAAAAGTGCAGATTGTATCGAATCTCATTAAAACCTTTCAAATTCCAATTTTGGGTTAAACATGGAGCCATTTTAGGGCATATAGTGTCCAAAAATGGGATTTCCACAGATGAGAGTAAAATTAAAGCCATTTCCAATTTGCCACCACCTACAAACTATAAAGAATTTCAAAGGTTCATGGGCCATGCTGGTTATTACTGGCGGTTTATTTTAAACTATGCCAAGATAGATCGCCTGTTGTACAACTTATTGAGTTCCACTGGACCGCGGAGTGTGACCATGTTTATGAGTTATTAAAAAAGGCCTTGAGAAGTGCTCCCATCCTACGAATTCCCGATTGGAATGTAGTTTTCCATGTGCATATTGATGCATCAAACTTTGCTAGTGGGTGTGTTCTAGCTCAACCAGGAGAATATAAATTGGACTACCCCATTAGCTTTGCAAGTCGTCAATTAAATGATGCTGAGAGGAACTACACCACTACAGAGTGGGAAGGTTTAGCTATGATTTATGCAGTAAAGAAATTTGGCTACTACCTTCTTGTCAACAAGTTTTTTTCCTGTGTGGATCATCAAGCGTTGTTGTATCTAGTGAATACACCTTGCTCCATGAGAAGAATTACACGATGGTTATTAATCCTTCTTGAGTTTGATTTTACCGTTGTGGTGAGACCCACTAAAAGACATGTCATGGCGGACGATTTATCTGGCATACCCAATGGTGAAGCCCCTACTGGAATTGATGATGAATTGCATGTTACTTCCCTGTTCCTAGTCGAGACCATGCATGAATGGAGTGAGACGATTGTGAACTTTTTAGTTAATGGTTTTCCACCCAAAGAGCTTCGTAAGGATATAACTAAAAAACTATTAAAGGAATGTGAACCTTATTCTCTAATTTCGGAAACTCTCTACAAGATAGGGAAGGACGATATTCTTAGACATTGTGCTCTTGAGGATGAGTATTTATACATACTGCAAAAATCCCACATGGGTATAGCAAGAGGACATTTTTCATGGGAACCAACTGCTAGAAAGGTATTGCAATCGGGCTATTGGTGGCCTACCTTATTCAAGGATTCATCACTTTTTGCAAAAGGGTGTGATAAATGACAACGTTAAAAGATCACACAACAAAAGGATAAGATGCCCTTACATCTTATTAAAGTGAATCAATCATTTGAAAAATGGGTCATCGTAATAAGAAAACAAACAAATGGGTCTCTAAATATTCTTTAACAAACATTTCTAATGCCTAAAAACAGAATCCTTGTAGGAGACGCCCTACTCGCTCCAAGAAATGTAAGAGAATGTTGCATTGGATTCCAAAATGACTATTGGAAGCCCAAGGCTACTATGAAGAAAATGATCAAATCTGGGTGTCTAAACATAAATTGTGTTCTTACCTATCACTTATAGACCCATGTGAGTCAAATCTTGTAACGATAAAGCCGATTGAAGACCGTGGGAAGGGAAAGATCACAGAATACTATACACCTGATCTGGAGCTAGTTTGGGTATCTGTCAAGGCTAGGGACTTGCTACGCGCCGTGTGCGAGCCACAAAGGCTCCTAGCACACAGTCATACAACAGACAAGCTCACAAGGAAGAACGGTGTGTCACTCACCTTCCTGCGTAGTTGCGAATGAAGGATTCCCGCACCGCGAAGAAGAGGGAGACGCCGCTACGCCGCGCTCAACCGCCTCGCCGCCGTCATGCTGCCGCAACGCTCGATCGCACACACACTCTCACACTCTCTCTCTCTCTCTCACGCACACACACAAGGAGATGGTGAAGGAGAAGGTGGAGATGGAGCAAGAGCAGCTTCTATTGCACAATGAGAGAATGACTCAATTTTAGGTTTAATTGGCTTTTATGTGAGCTCACCCCATTCACACTTGGGCGCCCATGCTTAGCCAACTAACCCTAGCATGTTCGTGTTAGAGTGCGCCTCTCATCGGCGATCACTCTACCTTTCCCTATTGGACCGACAAGCCCGGTGCCTGACTCTACTTAAATAAATAATACGGTTACGGTGTCCGTCGTAGGCGATAGGGTGTCTGTGAGCCACGAGGGTTAACATTGCCCCCCTTCCTGATGTAGATTCCGTCCTCGGAAGCTATTGAGTTGAAGCTTGGTATGTCCATGTTGTAGAGCATCTAGATTTGAATCTGCAAGGCAAAGTCACTGTTTTAGCAAGCGGAATTATATTGCCATAAATCATGAGGGGAATGTAAAGTACATGTGGAAATGAGTAAATGCAAGATTTATGAAATGTTAGACTGCCATTAAGGACAAATAAATTGCACTTTGAGTAAATTAATTAATCAAGAGTTTTGAGCTTATGGGTGAGTCTATCAATTAGTTAGCTATGACTAAGGTTAAAACAACTACTCTAGTACTAGCTAAGCTAAGAAGATTATCTAAATGCAAGATTCCCTAATTATGCTTTTCAGCTTTGATTAGCCAACTCGCTCTCACAACTGCAAACAAAAGCTTGAAATGTTAACTGTAAGCTCAATGGAAGTCTTTTAATTTTTTTTTCTTTTTTTTATACTTTTTTACTTTGGGTCACAATCATGTGACGTGTGTGCTTATTTTGTATGTCCGGGGTTTTTTGCTTCTCAAGGAAAAGCGCCCACACTGGGAACCTCTAGGGCTCTAGTACCATAGACAATACATGTGAGTGAAGTACCAATTCAAGCCAGGATTTCTCTTCCAGCGTAAGATTTTTCATTTGTGGCACTTATGTTTTTTTTTTTTGCTTCCATTTCCTTGGTATTCGCACTAGTGTTTTTTGTTGTTTAAGTGAGCAAACCTTTCTCTGCCTAAAACATTCCTAAGGTCTCAAATACTCGGATAATTTTATTAGCTAGGCCTAGTGGTCAAGTAAATGAGTTAACCTAAAGTCACGGTCTCCTAATCTCAGGCTCATCCATAAGATTAAACTGGAGTTCAATCAACTTAAGCAAAGACAAATTTATACATCTATAATGGCAGATAACAATCATAACTATTGCACTCAAACAAAGAATGAAAAATCATTATTAGCAATTACACATATCCACCAACATGAATCATGGAAAGTAGTACACCTGGAGGTATGGAGTGGCTCATTTCGTTGAAGCAGATGTCCTCAGCCATGTGGATGGAGATCCATATAAGTCCTACCTAACACATCCAAAAACAGGCACTATACCTCTAGGAGACATGTCAGTGTGAAAAATTAAAACTCCTGAAAAACAAACTCAAAACACAATCTAGACCCCTAACCTACCTATCTGTCACCCCTTTTAGAATCAAGGAAAGAGGATATTATATAAACCGGGTGGCCACCCTAAGGCTAGGCCTCTATCCTCATCATCTAGATAAATAAAATCGTTGTCCGTGAGGCCATAGTCTTCCTCGGTCTCTATTAGTTCCTCTTCATCATCCTCTTGTGCAAGCATGCTAATCAAGAACCTCGCGATGCGTGGATACTCATCTTGTGCAAAAGAATAAGCATGTGCCACTAGAGACACATTCGCTACTGGGTAGGGATCACTAGCTAGCCATAGACGTATCAGCCATTCTAACTCCTCAAAATTTCTCTCACATGCAAGGCTCTCTATCAAATCCCATTCGCAAGAAAGTATAGGGTAGCATACGTAGAACACTTGAGGAAAAGACAAAGGGTACCTTTCATCAAAAATAGAAGTGCATGCCTCTGGTGAAGTAGCCATTTGTGACAATACAGATAGATTTGGTTAGACCTTTAAAACATAAGAGTTGTTTTTGTGTGTTGCTTGAATTGACACGGTGAATTTGGACTTATATGTAAGATTTGATAGGGTGCTCTCTCGTTGCTAGTCGCTCTTGCTCTTTACTATTTTTGTTTTTTGTGAGTATAAGGCTATATATATACATTCCCTAAGATTGGAATTGAAAGGTCAGGGAGGAAGGTTGAGAGGGGAGCGAGTGAATGATTGATGTTAGCAAACAGTCCCCCCTTCCTTGGGTAGATCATACCTTTTGGAATGAGGTCGTCACCTTTTGAAACCAATTGTTCCAAGTTGTTATGGGTGAAGGCTTTAACCAATAGTTTTCGACCGCCCTATGCGTTTCATCTAGTTGCAAGGGTGGTAAGGTACTCTCCCATGATTTTATTTGCAACATTGTTGTAGGTGGTGAACTTACCCCGGGAGGTGCAAACTCTTTCGTGCTTGTATGGATATGTACAGTGGTAGGTGGAGGTTGTGTCGAAGCTTCTATTTGCGTATAGGAACTACATGAAGAGCAAGAAGCTTCATTTGATTTCCCTGTTCCTGAGCTAGGTGGAACAAATCGTTCTTTCTTTGGTACCCAAACTAGCTCTAGAGCGGGTGTGTAACATTCCATGATTTTTTCCTTTCCGCGATTTTCAATTTTTTTTGGAGCCACAGGATTGGGTTTACATGGGCCAGGTGACAGGTAAGAGTACACTTTACGTTTGGGCACCCAGATTTGATCATTTCCTTCATAGTATCCTTGGGCTTCCAATAGTCGTTTAGGAATCCAACGCAACGTTTCTTTACATTTCTTGGAGTGAGTGGGACGGTTCTTACGAGGTTTCCGTTTTTTTGCATCAACCATGCTCACTACAGAAGCTTTAGGGACCCACTTGTATGTTTTCTCTGTTATATTAGGATGGTTCTTGTGTGTCTCAAGCTTTCTTTCAACTACATCCGTTGAAGCTCTAGAGAGTTGGGCTATGGGGACGTATGGTTCAACCTCCTGGACATGCAATGTCTTGGGTTTTATTTCCTTAGGCAATATCTCAGGGACTATGGCTTGAGTGGTAGGGCTAAGAGTTGGTTTTTGCGTTGTAACACCCCCAGTCCCCCAATCAATAGTGCATTTGGTGGCTATCATCCACGTGCGTCCTAGGTTTATATTACCCTCCATAGTTCCAGTAGGCATGACCAAAAAGTCTTGAGCTACAATTCCATTGTCATAACTGACAGAAGTGTGCCAGATTCCAAAAACCGTAGTTTTTTTCTTGTTGACACCCTTGACTTGGATAATACTCTCAGATAGAGGTGGCTTCCCTAACTGACACCACACCCCATAGGATAGCAGATTATATTTAGCACCCGTGTCCAATAAGGCGTTATATAGCACTTTTCCATAGTCACTATTTAACTCAATAGGGTATCGTAGAGGTGTGTCAGAGTCCAACCAATCCTCTTCGATTTCCACGTGGAATGCATTTGTGACTCCAAGGTTAGCCTCTCGTTTTTGTCTTATACGTTGTTGTCGCTCCTTAGCCTCAACTTGAGCTTGTATCTTGTTTAACTCGGTTTGTGCTTTGGCGGCCTTCTTTTGATGAATGGCCCGTAGTTCTTCTTGGCTTAAAGGATCATAATATCTTTTGAATTTACTCCCATTGAGGAATCCAATGGTTTCAACTCTATCAAGAGTTTCCACACGAAGGGTACCTTGTGGAGTAATTTCACATACTCTATATGGTCCTTTACCAGCATATTTCAACTTTTTCTTCTCTTTATGTACTCCATACATAAGGACTTTATCACCAACTTTGATGTCCTTGTCCTTCACATGGCGATCAAACCACTTCTTTCTCCTATCCTTTTCCACAAGAGAATTTTTCACAGCCAACTGTCTCTCTTCATCTAGTTTTTCTAAGATATACAAACGCTCGGTTAAGGGGTTACCATTCCATCCTTCTTGCGAAGCTACCCTAAGACTAGGAATGACAAACTCCCAAGGCATAACCGCTTCTTGGCCGTATACCATTTTGAATGGCGTACAATTAATAGCCACTTTATAAGCAGTACGATAAGCCCATAGAGCAGATGTCAACTTCAAATCCCAATCAATGCGATGAGCTTCTACCGTCTTGGTTAAAATAGAGATTAGAGTCTTGTTGGTGCTCTCGGCTTGTCCATTAGCTTGCGGGTAATAAGGTGTAGACTTATGGTGGGATATCATAAAGGTCGTGGTAAGCTCTCTTACTACCTCATTTATAAAATGGGTACCATTATCACTAACAATTTCAAAAGGGCAACCAAATCTTGTGATAATGTTCTCAAAAAGAAACTTAGCTGTTGTCCTCGCGTCAGCTTTTTGTGAAGCCTTAGCTTCAGCCCACTTTGTTACATAGTCCGTAGCAACTAGAATATATCGAGATTGAGTGTTGCGAGCCGCGGGACTAATTGGACCTACAAAGTCTAAGCCCCATTTTTCAAATGGTTGGGTTACTTTAATAGGATGTAAGGGCATTCTGTCTTTGCGTTGTGTGGTCTTGTAACGTTGGCACTCATCACACCCTTTTGTAAAAAGTGATGCATCCTTAAATAAAGTTGGCCACCAATAGCCTGATTGCAGCACCTTTCTAGCAGTCAGGTCTCCTGAAAAATGTCCTCCTGCTATGCCCACATGTGCTTCTTGCAAGATATACAAATATTCATCCTCGCGAGCACAACGCCTAAGAATATCGTCCTTGCCTAATCTATACAGAGTTCCGGCAATCAAACAATAGGGTTCACATTCTTTTACTAGCCTTTGAGCGATATCCTTACGAATTTCCTTGGGTGGAAAACCATTAACTAAAAAGTTAACAATGTTCTCACTCCATTCAGGCATAGTCTCAACTATGAATAGGGAAGTATCGGGTAATTCATCATCAACTCCTGTAGGGGCTTCACCATTGGGTATGCGAGACAAATGATCAGCCATGACGTGCCTTTTATCGGGTCTCACTACAATCGTGAAATCAAACTCCAAAAGAATTAACAACCATCGTGTGATTCTTTCTGTGGAGCATGGCTTGTTTACCAGATACAGCAACGCTTGATGATCCACATAAAATACAAACTTGTTTGCCAGAAGGTAGTAGCGAAATTTCTTTACTGCATAAACCATTGCCAAACCTTCTCGCTCTGTAGTGGTGTAGTTCCTTTCAGCATCGTTCAATTGACGGCTTGCAAAGCTAATGGGATAGTCAATTTATGTTCTCCTTGTTGAGTGAGAATAGCAAAGTTTGATGCATCAATATGCACATGGAAAATGACATCCCAGTTAGGTGTCCTTAAAATCGGAGCACTTGCTAGTGTTTTCTTCAATTGTTCATAGGCCTGGTCACACTCTTCAGTCCATTTAAATTCAATGAGAAGCTTGTACAAAGGACGTGCTATCTCAACGAAAAATAAAATAAACCGTCGATAATAACCCACGTGTCCCATGAACCTTTGAACTCCCTTGTAATTGGTTGGTGGTGGTAACTCTAGAATCACTTTAATTTTGCTCTCATCGGTTGAGATACAATTCTTAGATACTATATGCCCTAAAATAACTCCATGCTTGACCCAAAATTGGCATTTGAACGGGTCCAATGAGATACAATATAACCTACACTTTTCAAACACCTTCCGCAAACATGATAGATGTTCTTTCCAAGAAGAGTAAACACAAAGGTCGTCTAAGAAAGCTTCACAAAACTCTCTCAAATATTCTTTAAAAGCAGTGTTTATTAATCGTTGGAATGTAGCAGGGGCATTTGTTAAGCCAAAAGCCATCACACGAAATGCAAACACGCCGAATTCCGTGATGAAGAAAGTTTTAGCTTGGTCCTCTAACGCTATCGTGATTTGGTTGTAGCCTGAGTACCCATCTAGGAAGCTATAAGCTTCCTTGCCTGCAACTCTTTCGAGTACATCTTCGGAATATGGTAGGGGGTAATGGTCTCTTCTAGTAGCTGCATTAACTTTTTTGAGGTCCACGCACACCCTGAGTTTCCCATTCTTTTTTGGCACGATAACTGTTGGAGACACCCATTCAGAGTGTTCAATAGGATATATGAACCCACATTTGATAAGCTTTTCTAGTTCTTCTTGAATGATCTTTACGTACTTAGGATTCATCGGGTAGGGTCTTTGTTGTACGGGCTTTGCAGTGCTAATCATAGGGATTGTATGTTGGACCACAGAAGGTGGAACACCTTTCATATCATGGTATGTCCAAGCGAATATGTCCTTGAATTCCTTGAGAAGCTCTTTGAGGCCCGCCTCTTCAACTTCTGTGAGGTCTTGGGCAATAAAAACAGGTTTTGATTCTTCACCGTGGTCGGCTAATTCTATTTCTTTAACTATTGCCGGACCATCATAGATTCCATTATTCCCATCGATAGGTATTCTTTGGGCTTTTGTGTACACAACCTTTGCTTCCCCTGTGGTGTAAGATTTGAAATGTTCTGGTGCAGGATGCAAGTCTGTGGATTCTGGTTGTGCTTTGGTCTGTGCTTCCATTTCTGCTTTCTTGTGTTGTCGAGCTAACTCTTGGTTTTGACGCCTCCTTGCTGTGCGGCTCAACTTTGGCTTGTCTATGATCTCTAATTGGGCTATGTCATGGGGTCATGGTCTACACCACATAACATTTTGGAGATATTCACCCCAATCGTCTACCAATTTTCGATGAGCATCACATGCTCCTATATAACTGAGCCATTCTGCTGAGGATCTCTTCTTTTTTATCCTAGCACGTACATTGGCTTGATATCGATGCCTCTTAAAGTTTTTCTTTTTCTTATTTGAGACCTGCTTTTGATTTGCATTTAGATCTGGCTCACTAAAGGAGTCCTCGTTGGTGTCCTCTTCACTCTCGGAGGAGCTATCATCGGTTGATGTGCTCGGTCCTTCCGAATGTTTTGACTCTGAACTTGCTCCACTCTCTAATTCATGAGATTCAGAATCCGTTTCACTCTGGGAGTCCGTGTCTGAGTCGTGTTGGTCAAAGTCTTCTATTGAGCTATCGGTGTCACTGTCAGATTGGTCTACAATTGCCTTGCCCTTAGAAGATGCATGTATGGCACTTATCATGTTCAGAGGTGCAATTTGTGGTACCTCTTCCCCCTCTGGTGTGACCCAAGTGGTTCCTCTATTCCCCCAGGTATCTATGGTTGCAGCTAGGTGTACCCAGTCTACGTTGTCTGATTCCGTCATACCCGGTAACACATCCATGTAAGGAGAATCTTGGCCAATGTCTGTATCCTTCTTACAAGTGTAACAATATTGTAGTGGGGCCGAGTGAACTGTGGTGTCAAAGCGATGATCAATAATGGTTTTACTCCCTAAGGGGTGTACCTTACCTGTCACCAAATCCACTCTAAGGACAGAGTCTTGGAATTGCAAATAGACATGATTTTTAGACCAATCATGAACCATTTGTGCTTCTCTCATGAATGGTCGTCCTAAAATCATTTCATATGACATAAGGTGTTTAGAGAAATCCATTACAATGAACGTATGTCGTACCTTGTGTCCTAGAACTTTGATCCTAAGATCCTTGAGCATCCCCATAGGTTTGGCTATGGTACCATTTGCCATCTTTACCACAATGTTAGTAACACTGAGGCGGGGTTTTCCCATGGATTCCCAACAATCTTTTGTAGCGATGCTAACTCCCGCACCACCATCAAGAATTCCCTTTATAGTTAATCCCTTGGTAGTGATGGGTAGGGTCGCATTAGACTGGTCGCCTTCAAAATACTGCCCTAATTCCTTAATGGATACCTCGATCATAGACTCGTGTCCATCTAAGTCAAGTGATTGCACATGATTTTCCTCATCAATCATAATCGAGTCAGGGCTATTTGGTTGCGCAAACTGCGGTAATCCCGCTCGTAGCTCTCCGTTAAGGAATGCTCGAAGTGCAAGGAATAACTCAGGATCTCCATACAGCTTTGCTATGATCGTGGTTCGGACCTCAGAAGACATGAAGTCCACCAGTTTGGCAACATTCATTGGCATTTTGCAGGGTGTAGGTCCTTGACTAGGAACTGGTGAGGATGGAATCTCATATTCCTCAATGGGATCAGGTATTCCTTCGTTAAACATCCTTTCCAACAAGAAAGGTGTATGCTCACTTTCTAATGTCCCGTCCTCACTCCCTTCTTGGATGATACTAGATATGGCTAACGGTCTATGGTTCATGTGGGGTGGATGAACTTGCGTGGGAAACACTGTGTCATGAATTTTGACATGCATGGGTTCTGGTTCTAGTTTCCTTTGAGTCTCCTCCACTAAACCTCTTAGATGTTTCACCTGCTCAATCTCGTCTACTGGGTTTGGGTACGTCCCAATCTTCTTTTTACGATTCTTCCCTTTTTTCCCCTGCGGTTTATCTTGGGGGTCTTGGATTGGATTTGGAAACACTTGTGGTGTTTTCAGAGGCTCTTTATGGTTTTCTCTTATTCGGTTTTCATTTGGTTCCATGTTACGGTTTTCTTTGTCGGTCTTTCCCTTTGTGGTATTGGTTCTAGTCTCCATTGTCTCGATTGAATCTGAATCATCCTCGAGGTCATTCATATACACGGGGTCATCTCCTGTTCCTATGTTTGTTTTGGAACTTGGCTTTGAATTTCCCGTATTCTGCGACCTCTTCCTTCGTGTCTTATTTTTCCTTGCTTGGATAACTGACGCGGTATCTCTCTCTTCGAGGATATGGCCTGACCCTTGAAGCATGGACCGTGTAATCGCATAAGCGGGTGCGACGGTATTAACGATGTCACACTAGCAATTTCGACCAAATTTAGGGGTGTGATTTTAGGCGCATTTGGGTTATAGGGGCATTGGGCAATCAAGTGATCTATGCCACAACGATTACATGTGAGTATTGGCATTGCAGACGTGCTCCCTTGATTCATTTGCATCTGTGCAACATTCTTTTGCAGCCTAATAGGACACTCCGCTGCCCGATGTGGTCCACCACACTCGTAGCATTGAAGAGGTGGCCTCCTAGCCTGGGTGTTGATATTTTGACCTCTGGATGCGAGAGCAGCAGCTTGATAAACCGGCTTGACTTGCCCCCAACAATCTTCCATGTAGTATATAGGACACTCTTCCAATGTATCAAGTCCGTAGGCAATACTAGTGTCTATTTCCTCCTCACAGCCATCTGCATAATCATTTGATGGCTCGCAACCCACTTGGTTCATAGGGGCAACTCTTGGATGCGGGGGCTGCGGTCCTAGCACAGGAGGTGGTAGCGGTGTAGCTTGTACAACATTTTGAGATCTAGGGACCATGTGTTGCGGTAGTTGCTCAACAGGTGGAGCAGGCATCAATACAGGAGCTCGAGGCGCATCCGTCCAGGCTACAGGTGGTCTATTTGCCATCATACGTTTGATCATTAAACAATCCTTAGCTTGGTGACCATACCTACCACATGCGTTGCAAGTTCCATTAAATTTTACTCTAAACGTAGGGCACTCACTAGTGCTATGTGGACCCAAGCAAATGGAACACCATTGTTGCTCCCTTCTTGGATACATGTGACTATTTTGAGGGGGTCGATTATCCTTAAGAGACTCTTGGATTGCCTTGGTGAGGTCTGTCAAGAATGTCTCAAATACCTTAGGCTCATTGGAAATGGGCTTTGCAGTCATGGGTTCATACTCAATGGCTTGTGAGCTAGTGGATCTCGTGTCAGTAGACACCCTCATGCCTGCTATCATCAAGTTGTCCTCTAATTGGATTGCATTGGCAGTGACATCTTCCCAGGTTGTGATACCTCTAATCACTAGTCCATTATAGATTCCTTCATTCCTCAACCCTCGAATGAATCGATCAAGCAGTTGGTTATTGTTGAAGCGCTCATTTACAGGACAGCGAGAGTTTAAGTGCTTTAGACGACTAATGAAGTCCCTTACTGACTCTCCTTCCTTACGTTCGGCCTTCTGTAGCTGAGATGCTACACCCCAAAGCACACCTTCTCGTATGTACTCCTTTAGAAACAACCTTCGAAGGGTAGGGTAGATTGTTTTCTCGTCCACCCTTAGGGTTCTATACCAATCTCCAGCCTTCCCACTTAATGTCAAGCTTAAGGCATTGCACTTATGTAGTTCGTTGCGTTCCCCTAAGGAATCACATACTTGTTCAAACACTTCAATGTGTTTTCTAGCATCTTTGTCCCCATTGAATTTTTGCGTGAGTTTGGCAATTTGTACTGCCTTACTTCTAGGCTCTCTATCAGATGCATGACGCATATTTTCCGCGATAGATCGACCTATGGTTTTAGCAAACGCTGCCAAGTCACTTATGTGAGGAGGCAGGGCCGGTGGAGGTACTCTTGGAATCATATGTGGGAGAGGGACGGGTACCGGTCTTGGCATATGTGTGGATGATGCAGGATATGGAACATAACCGGGCATAGGTCCACTCGGATAAGGGCTAGGGAGCGGCACTCGAGGAGCATAAACAAGTGGTACAATTGGAGGTGTGGGGGCCATGTGTGCATAAGGGGCTAGAGGCACATACGGTCGAGGCCCCATATTAGGTACTACGACACTAGGTAGTGGCACTACGCTAACCGTAGATGTCATCGGTACATTCTCTGTCAGGCTTATCCCTGGAGTAAGCACTGTGTTTTCCTTAATAGAGGGTTGAGCCAAGTTAGGGAAGCTAAAGTTGTCGCTTGGAGGCTCAGATTGCATAGAGACCCCAGGTGAAATGACGTAAGATGGGTCCATGGGACTCATTAGAGGAGTCTCCATTTGTGATAGAGTAGGCTGTTGAGCCTTGCTCGTATCCAGAAATCTCATGGGGCCAGTTGAGAGTATATTTACCCCTCGGTTTTGCCTTTCCGATTGAATAATGCCATGGATAACATTACAGATCCTTTTCTGTTGATCTTCGATGCTCGTGGCACTAGAGGTGGATTGTACAATCTCTATCCATCCTACATGGTAGGTGTGGCCAGAGTGTAGATCCGTCAACACCTCAGTGTGAAGGTCGTATGTCCAATGATCATTAATGAACAATCCTTCTAGAGTCGACGTGTTAACGGTTTCTTGTGAGGTAGAAGCAATGTTGCTCCCCGTGGTTTTACTTGTCACCAACGGTACTCTAGAGGGAACTTCTGAAGGAGGCAGCTCAACAGGGCCTTCTTGGTAAGAAGTTGGCAGGATATCCACATGGACACTCTTTGGTGGTGTGGGGTCCACGTGCGATGTGAAAGGAGAGTCCACTTCCCCACTCCCTTCGTGTGCTTCATTTACATCAGGTTCCGAGCGAGTAGCTCTACCTAATGTTTCCATGAAACGGCTAAACATACTAGTACTAGGTTGTGGAGCTTCGGGAGGTGCATGGCCTTCTCTCTCAGCGTTTTGGGTAGGGTATGCTTCCATGACTTCTGAGTCGGAGGAGGAATCACTAGCGGCTATTTTAGGGTCTTGGGTTGTGCTACCTTGTGTCCCCGCTGAGGGTCTAGAGCCTATCGTGGATGGGTAATGGGTGTCCATATGAACAGAGGCACCCTCAATATGCTCGTGTTCTAGCACCCGCCCAGAGCATAAGTGCATGTGATTTTGATACCCTAAGGTGTCAAAAAGCTGCTCTAGGAGGCCTTGTGACTAGTTTTTTGCGTGTTTTTTGTTTGTTTTTTTTGCTAGATTTTTTAGAGCGTGTCGTGGAATGGACCGTGTGATAGGTTGAAACGAGCGTATCGCTAGGAGGGACGCGCTGTGCTTTACAGCCCACCGTTTGGTTCTATTTTGCTCCAGAAAAGCCCGAAACAGTCTTTTTCTAGCTGGGGAACTAGGCTCCAAATAGCAAGTCTAAGGGTGTAAGTGGGAAGAGAAGGGAGGAGAGTGGAGGACTTGTCCCACATGCTCTCATTCCCTCTTGAGGGGGTAGGATATATATATAAGAGTGAGTCTAGTATATATCATAAGCTGAGGACTGAGGCCTGGGCCTGGGCTTGGGCTTGATCCCGATCCCGATCCCGATCTAACTTTTATACAAACCAACCCGTCCGTTTTTATAACTCACGTTTTTTTATTTTCAAAAATCTAACCTCCCACTCACTCACGTTTTTATTTTTTGATTTTTTTTTCTGAAAAATAAATTTATTTTATTTTTAATTAAAATTTTTTTTTGAGATATTATTTGGTACGCGTTTTGGTGCGCGTTGACCTCACCTAACTATTTACTGTCCCACCTACCTACTGACGTGCTAATCAGTGGTTCACCTAATTACTAACCTGCTTAATTAACTAACTGTGCGCCTAACTATGCACAAACCAGAAAACACAGAAAATGCAGAAATTGAAACTTGACAGAACTGTGCAGTGCAAACCAAAAAATGCAGAAAACGCAGAAACGCAAGAAATGCTAACTGTGTAAGCTAAAATCTGAGCTTAATAGAACTAGCAAAACAGAGCTTAACAGAACACAGAAAACTTGAATGCAGTCAACAACATTCTGTCTTTCTCTACTGTTTTTGCATAACAACAATAATCAAACTTAAGCCGCGCCTTTCCTACATAAAAAATAGCTTCAATACAATTTACAAGTCGCCATTGGAGCTTCACGCGCAGCAGCTCCCCGGTAGCGGCGCCAAAAATGTCAAGGCTAGGGACTTGCTACGCGCCGTGTGCGAGCCACAAAGGCTCCTAGCACACAGTCATACAACAGACAAGCTCACAAGGAAGAACGGTGTGTCACTCACCTTCCTGCGTAGTTGCGAATGAAGGATTCCCGCGCCGCGAAGAAGAGGGAGACGCCGCTACGCCGCGCTCAATCGCCTCGCCACCGTCGTGCCGCCCCAACGCTCGATCGCACACACACTCTCACACTCTCTCTCTCTCTCTCTCACACGCACACACACAAGGAGATGGTGAAGGAGAAGGTGGAGATGGAGTAAGAGCAGCTTCTATGGCTTTTATGTGAGCTCACCCCATTCACACTTGGGCGCCCATGCTTAGCCAACTAACCCTAGCATGTTCGTGTTAGAGTGTGCCTCTCATCGGTGATCACTCTACCTTTCCCTATTGGACCGACAAGCCCGGTGCCTGACTCTACTTAAATAAATAATACGGTTACGGTGTCCATCGTAGGCGATAGGGTGTCCGTGAGCCACGAGGGTTAACAGTATCCAAGCGAGAGCGACTTATATTGCTCAGCTCAAACATAGAAAAAACAAATGAAGCTTCCTTGTCTTCATATAGTTCTTCTACAGAAACACAAACTTTTTCACAACTTCCACCTACCACCAAAAATGTAAAAAAAAACAAGGAAAGAATAGCACCTCCAATTGTAAATTCATCACCTAAAACAACGTTTCAAGTAAAATCATGGGAGAGTACCTTACCATCCTTGCAACTAGATGAAACGCCTAGGGTGGTGAAAAACTATTGGTCAAAGTCTTCACCCATTACAACTTGGAACAATTAGTTTCAAAAGGTGACGACATCGTTCCAAAAGGTATGATCTACTTAAGGAAGGGGGAAGTGTTTACTGATATCCATCATTCACTTGCTCCCCTCTTAACCTTCCTCCCTCAGTCTCCCAATCTTAGGGAATGTATATATATAAATCCCTATACTCAAGAAAACAGAAATAAAAAAGTAAAAGAGTAAGTGCCATCAAACAAAAACTTGCAACCTACAGATTATAGTACATGACCCAAAAATCATAATAACAATTATGCACAAGGACATGACCTTTTGACATGACCCTTATAATATCTACACACTAACCAAAATCTATCTGTGTGTACAGATATGGCTAGTACGCTAGAGTCATCCACTCCTACCTTGGTTGAGAGATACCCTCTTTACTTTTCACAAGTGTTTCTCATAGTCTACCTAGTGCTTGCCTGTGATGAATGGAATTTGGTAGATACACTAGAGTGTGAGAAAAATTTGGAGGAATTAGAATGGTTGATATGTCTCTTGACCACGACTAATTCCTACTTAGTAGAGAACGTCTCTTTGATTGCACAAAGATGACTATACACACCTAGTGACATTCTTAGTGAACATATGTGCATCTAATGATGAGGAAGATTAACATGATTACACGGATAACACGTATGGTCTCACTGATGAGATGACTTTATTATTTTTTATGATGACAAGGATAGGGGTTTAGACTTAGGGCTATCCACCCATCTATACAATATCCTATTCCCTTGACCCTCTAGGAGGGTGCAAATACTTAGGTTAGGGTTCTTTATATTGTTTTGATTGTGTTCAATAAAGGTTGGTGCCTCTTCCCATTGTTATGAGATTGGGCACCCTCCTGTTGTAGTGGTTAACTGCAATTGGGATAGCTGGGCGTAATGGTTAATTATGTGCTGTCTATTTATTTTACTAATTGAGTTGATGATGATTTTGTAGAGTGGAATGCGGGGAGTTGATGAAGAGGCGAGGGCAATTATTCTTGGCCATTTTATATTTGCACAGTATCTTAGAACATCATTTCAATAAGCCACTATGGCTCTGTAAATAGTTGTAGTGGGAACTCCCCTTATGGGTCATGCAAGAACTAATGAGCTTCACTCATTTGCAAAAGTAAAGTGGTTGTAAAAGAGGGGCCTCAATTTTTGGCACCTTAAACTCAAAGTAATATATTAAATACCAACTCCACAAGAGAGGTGCCGTGGAGTTTGGGGCTAGATTTAGCCCCAAACTCCACGGCACCTCTCTTGTGGAGTTGGTATTTAATATATTACTTTGAGTTTAAGGTGCCAAAAATTGAGGCCCCTCTTTTACAACCACTTTACTTTTGCAAATGAGTGAAGCTCATTAGTTCTTGCATGACCCATAAGGGGAGTTCCCACTACAACTATTTACAGAGCCATAGTGGCTTATTGAAATGATGTTCTAAGATACTGTGCAAATATAAAATGGCCAAGAATAATTGCCGTCGCCTCTTCATCAACTCCCCGCATTCCACTCTACAAAATCATCATCAACTCAATTAGTAAAATAAATAGACAGCACATAATTAACCATTACGCCCAGCTATCCCAATTGCAGTTAACCACTACAACAGGAGGGTGCCCAATCTTGTAACACCCATTGATGTGTCTCCTAGAGGTATTCCTTGTGTTTTCTAGTGTGTACGTGAACACATTGCAGTAGTTGGGATTTTGAACACCTGTTCACTATTCAAATCGAGCGTGATCATCAACACAAACAGGTGTTTCTTGTCCATTATCATTGCCTCTTGTCTTTTTTAGAATCCATGTTTCTTTGCTTTAACTGTGATTGGTAGCACATTATTCAACACATTTGCCTAGTATTAAACATTGGATATAATATAATTTTATGTCATAGTCCCTTGTCTAGGTTTGTGAATCAAGAAGTCTGACTAAGCTAGTTTGACCAAGATAGACATTAGAGCTCTTCTCTTAATACCATGGGAAATGCCTTCCTAATTGTCAATGGTTACCTTAAGTTCTGAATCCGATATTATGAAGCATTGTGTGCAATGTACCAATGCTTTCTAGTGGACTTGATCCCTCTTGACCTTTAGCTTAAGTATTATAAAGGGAGTTTACTATTGTGATGAGCCTGGGGAGGGTAACAGTGTCAATATGACCCCCCAAAGTTACAAAATTGAAATGCAGTGAAAAACAAAAAAACAAAAAAACAAAAGTGCCAAAAATGTAAAATCTTTACCGGGAAGAGAAATCCCAGCTTGATTTGGTACTTCACTCACATGAGCCTATGGTACTAGAGTCCTATAGGTTCCTAGTGTGGGCGCTTTTTCTTGAGAAGCAAAAAGCCCAAGGCATACAAAATAAGCACACATGTCAAAAATTGAATCAATGTGGAAAACACTTTGGGGGGTCAAACAAAGGGAATAATTCAGGCAACGATTTCATATGCAATTCCTTTTATCGTAGCTTAACTAGAAGGTCTTCTAGGTATAGCCTCTAGTCAGTCCTCGGACATGAAATACTTTGCTCTCGCGGTTAAACACCCTAATTGACCAGAGAGAATTGAGAACCTTGTCCATGGTATTAATAGTTGACCTCTAGTGCCTCTTGATCGTTAAATTAGTGACCTTAGACTTGTTTATATTTTTACCTTTATAAGTGCTTATGCGTTTGATTATATTACAATTTAATGTTTACTGCAAAAAAATTGTTTAATATTCAGCTACCAATCAATCTGTGTACCTATTCATTGCATATGCTTTTTAATTATATATGTTCTATGAGAATGCAATTAATGTGCCATTTTTGATTGATTTTGCAGTGTTTGAAGAAAGACCATCTCGTTGAACGGGCTTCACCTCACTAGCTTTCAAGGATGGAATCTACATTAGGAAGGGAGGCATGTTAACCATTATGGAAACCCTCTCACCTTTGACGGACGCCTTATCACTTTATTTGAGTCATGGATAGGGCTTTTCGGTCCTATATGTGCGTAGGTGATTGCTGACGAGAGGTGCACCACTTATCTCATTTTTACATTCTTTTTGCTATGACCGGCCACTATGGGCACCCATGCGTGAATGGGTCAGATTCATTTAAAAGGTCCATTTTGATCTAAAATCCTAATTCTGGAGGTGCATGCAGTTAGAGGTTTTCAAAGTGCCAAGTTAGTGATCTCGAATGTAGTGTTTGAGGTGCTCTAGAAGTTGATCCAACTGACTTGTGAAACGGAGCCTCAATGTGAAAGATATTGCAGTTTAAAGTTAGAAGGTTTTGCAGATCCCCGACGGACAAGACATATGAGGACAGGTGGCCCAAGGGGGTGCAAAGGGATACACGTGAAGGGCTTGAGTTGGTAAGCATGCTTGTCTTTTTGGATTGCGGATCGGAGTTTCGAAGATTGCAAGTTAAGGCCATCAAGAGATTTTTCGGAGGCCTGGATTGACCGCATGTGGAGTCGTGCCATCTGGCATCTTTTGAGCCTCGTCGAGGTTCCGAAGGGTGACGTGCATCAAGTGAAGTCAATAAGAACCGACGGATTGCCGATCGAATTCTCGATTGCCGAATTACGGCTTGGTAAAGTCGGGTACACTTGGCGATGAGGAGGTCACAGATGGTTTTCTCTATATTTTGAAGCCTTGGGTGGTGGCAGTCATGGTGGAGTCCGAATGCAACAAGGACTAGAAAGATTGAACTCTGCAATATGGAGTTTTGGCCGGATGTCACAGCTCAAGCATGGGATTTAAGAGCACTGAGCAAAAAAGCCCTAAAGGAAAAGGGGAGAAAAAAGTGTTTTTTGAAGAATTTTTTGGAGGGGTTTGTAGAAGCTTGGAGGGCTAGTCGACCCGTGCCCGCCACATGGCGCAAGGAAAGATCCCACATGTGCTAGTCAAGGTGTGGATGTGGGGGTATATAGCCCAAAGGTGGGCTCACTAAGGGTATCGCAAGAGGGAGAGGGAGCTCCTTGTGTGGATTGTCTATGACATGGTCTTGGGCGATGCCTGTGGCGCTGTGTGGGAGCTGCGTGCGGCGGCATTGCCGTGCAACGGCCTTTTGGAAGGAATGGGCAGTCCCACTAGTGCGCATCCACATGGAACTGGTCGGTGATCAATGTAGTTGATGATGTGGCAGGCACCCAAAAGGGTCGGGTTCCCACCAACCTTTTGAGAGTAAGGCAATCCCCCCCCCCCCCCCCCCCCCCCCCCCCCCCAAACTAGCGAGGTTGCTAGTGCTTGGGGCCTCGGGGTAAGGGGCGCGTCTTATGAGTGTGAGAGAGAGAGGGTGTGGGAAGGTAGAGAGTGTTACCATATACATGTGGTAGTGATGTGTGTGAATACACTAGGACCACCGGGGTAATTTTTCCCTCTTTAGGAGGTTTTTTCCCCCGAGCATTGTATATACGCCCATCACTCTAGGGCTATTGATATTTCTATTGCACACTAAGTAACACACTCTATATTGTGTGCCTTGATCTTCCTTCATCTTCTCCAAGCTGTGTGCGTTTATCTGCAACCCTAATTCCAACAATTGGTATCAGAGCAGGTTGCGTCCTCTCGGGCTTAGTTGCCAGCTGCTCCAACACACGCCTGCTCACTTTCTATGATTTTAGTGAGCTTTGGCAAGCGTTTGCAGGTCAACAAAAATTTCTACTTCGGGCTCATTTCGGGCTCCATTTCCACTACAGGTAGGTCTGCACAGGCAATTTCGTCATTTTGTGCAAAATTTCTGTCAGTGTCGTTTTTTGCATACCAGGTGCCTTATAGTCCTCTACGGTTTTTGCTATATAGCACGTGTTGTTCCCACTCTGTTTCTCCTATTTTCGGGCAGTTTTCACATCAGGTGTAGCATTTACCATGGCTGACAACAACACAGATGTCTTCAAGATGTTTGCTGCTGAGGACATGTTGGATGGGGACAATTACCCTATGTAGGCTTATATGATGCAACACGTTCTTGTGGGTGTCTGGAATATTGTGTAGGGCATTGATGTACGTCCTGGTTCTGAGGATGTAGGCGATGTTGAGGATGTTGCAGGTCTTGCTGCAAGGATTGCTGCTATTAGAGTTGTTTTGCCTACAATAGAACAAGCTCATTGGGATGTAAAGGATGCACAGGCTCATGCATTGATTGTGTTTTCTGTGAAGTGCACCATTGTTCCTTACATCCGTTGAGCAAAATTTGCGAAACAGGCTTGGGATATTTTGGCTGGTCTTTATGCAAGCCACAATGAGGCTAAAATTGCTTTGCTGCGTAAAGAGCTGGAGTCGAAGATTATGCATGAGGAAGATGATATGGACACTTTTCTTGCTGGTGTCAAGGATATCAATGAGCAACGTATTTCTGTAGGTGAAGTCATTTCAGACAGTTCCCTTGTGCAGACTGTTCTTGATGCCTTACCAGATTCTTACCAGACTTTTGCTAGTACTTGGAGACTTATGACCCAAGGAAATCCTGAACTTGTCAAGTTTGATGCATTATGCACATTGCTGTTGCAAGAGTCACTTTCCAAAAAAAACACGACTAGGCAGCGTGTAGTTGAACAGGCTTTTATTGCTTCTCAAAGAAAGGGTGGTAACAGTAATGCAGCCACTTCTTATGGTTCTGCTGCGAGTGGCAAAACTTCTGTTTCTAATGCTTCTACTGGTAGCACTTCGTTTGGCAATTCTGGTGATAAGGGCAAAAAGAATATGCGTTGCCATTATTGTAAAGCTAATGATCACTTAATCAAGTCGTGTCCTAAGTTGAAGGCCAAAGAGGCTAAGAAGAAAGAGGATGGTTCCATTGCAAATGCTGGTTCCACTACAAATGCAGCCATTGTTGCATCTTCTGTAAAAGGAGGCTGTGTTGCTGATGTTGATGCAGAGTGGGCTTTTAGCGCAGAGTGCACTTACAATCTTGCTGTCCATGATGCATGCTTGTCAGTTGTTGCAGATTCACATGTGTGGTATTTCGACAGTGGTGCTACAAAGCATATTACCTCACATCCTGAATTGTTTACCTCTCTTGAGTCTGTCCGTCATGGGAATTCAATCACTTGTGCCAACAATGCCTCTTATCCGGTTCAGGGAGTTGGAAAGATTGTGCTTACTACTGCAAATGGCAGTTCCTTCACACTTGTTGATACACTTTATGTACCTAGGATCAAGAAGAATCTCTTGTCTCTATCCGCACTTGTTGGACTTGGACTTGTAGTCAAATTTGTGGATGACAGATGTACAGTTCATGATATCAGTTTTGGTGATGAAATTGTTGCATCTGGCCTTTTGTGCTGTGGGCTATATAAGCTCACTTTGTATGACAAGTGTGGACAAAATTTTGCAAATGCTGTTGCAGATTCAAAGGCTATTTCAGATGAAAAACTTTGGCATGCACGTTTTGGTCATCTGAATTTTGCCAGTTTGCTGCGTTTGTAGAAATCTGATATGGTTGCTTCTTTGCCGCCTCTTGAAGCACCTGTTAAACATGTTTGTGAAGGCTATATTTTGGGTAAGATGCAACATTCTAAGTTTCCAAAAGAGGGTTTAGTTTGGGCAACATGCAGGCTGCAGCTTGTGCATAGTGATGTTTGTGGGTCCATGCAAACTCCGTCCTTGGGAAATTACCTTTACTTCGTGACTTTCATTGATGATTACTCCAGGCATGCATGGGTATTTCCGCTTAAAGCGAAGTCTGAAGTTTTTATGTGCTTCAAACAATTTCTAGCTATGGCTGAAAATGTCTGGAAATGTACTATGGGCACCCTCCGTTCCGATCGAGGGGGGAGTATATGTCTCATGAATTTAATGCATTTTTGGCTAGTCGTGGGATAAAACACCAATGTACAGTGCCTTATATACCTCAACAAAATGTTGTTGCTGAGAGGAAAAATAGGTCACTGACGGAAATGCCCACGATGTATGGTCAAAAGTCAAGCTTTGCCGCATTCTTTTTGGCTTGAGGCCATCATGTGTGCCACTTATGTACTTAACATGTGTCCTATGAAAGCTTTGCAGTCTATTACTCCATATGAAGCACGGCATGATAGAAAGCCTTCTATTGAGCACATGCGTGTTTTTGGCTGTTTGGCATATGCTTTGGTGCCAGCCGGACGCGATTTCTGGGCGAGCAATTTTTGGCGAGCGCTTTTTAAGAATCGGGCGAGCGGATTCCCAAAAGAAGGGACAATCTACCCATCTCTCTCTCTCTCTCTATCTCTCTCTCTCTCTCTCTCTCTCTCTCTCTCTCTCTCTCTCTCTCTCTCTCCAACTAAAATTTGATTGTCATTTCACGACCAACTTACCTTCAAACAAAAAACACCTTAGAATCATTCAGTACACTATTAATAAGAGAAAGTTCCTTACACACAATTACGGTCTATTTCAAATAGCAAACCCCAAATTTATGAGTTCCATTGCATCCAAAGTAAATGCATATGGGGGTTGATACATCATGGGTGACGATGAGGAAAGAAGGGTAGTGGGGGGCCATATCCTCTGGGAGGAAACAAAGGTCGTGCCAACGGGGGCAGTGCATCAAATGGTGGGGGAACTACTCCAAATGGCAAAGGGTGTGAACTATATGTGGGGGGGGGGGGGGGGGGGGGGGGGGGGGGTGCAGATAGTGAAAGAGGCAATGGATCAACCTCGGGTGGGGCCTCAGATGTGGAGGCAATGAATGCACTGGGAGACGGTCCAGTTGCACGCCATGCCAAAAATGGGGTTGTGAAAGTGGGATATGGTGCTGGTACTGCCCCGCCCTGACTGCTGAGTGGTGTCGGGAATGGTGGGTCAAGTGGATGAAGCTGCTCGGACACCTGCTGCGGTTGCTCAGTTACCTGAGCTCTGACACTCCTATGAAACATCAATGTCGAGCCTAAATCAGAAGGTAGGTGCTGAGCTGGCTCCAAACAAGCACTGAAAACTGCCCAATCCTTCTCACAACTGATGCAATGTCTACGTAGTAGTAAACATTGTGCTGCCAATGTCCCAACTCCTGCAAAACAATCCAACACAGCATCTCCCATGTCTGTGAAGGTACCTAGTAGCCATCTACACAAAAAAAGTTACCTTAAGATTTATTATACCTATAATTTTATAGGAACAATAAAAACAACTAACAAAAAAGTTCTACCACCTGGCAAACGCTGGACTCCTCTCAACACCTCTACGAAAAGGCCGGCCCATACGATCAAGCGTCCACTGTGTGGAATCTGATCCTGGTAGCTTCTCCCACAACATGTCATCATCTGCAGAGAAGCCACGTACATTTACTGCAATCTCTCCATCCGCTCGATCGTACCTCGAAAGCCGACACCCACCAGTTCTAGGGGGTGAAAAAATGGCTAGCAACAAAGTACCAACCTGCGGGGAGCAAGTAAAACATTATTTTTTGACCCACGAAAAATCGAAGTTACTATTCATTATCAAAACAAAAAAAGAACATACCCCCTCTAAATAGTCCTGAACAGTCGTACAACTAGCCTCTGGTAGCCGTAAGTACAATATCCTCAATAGCTGGAAACCAACTCCCTCTGCCTTTGAAGTGACGATGGAAAGATGTTCTGCACGACATGTCGCCACAATCATGCCATCCACCAAAAGAAACTCGGATGCCAGAAGGAATGCAGCATCCACAAGGTCACTATCCCATTGGTTCCATATAGGAACCCCACCCGTGCTAGCTGCATGTGGCCTAGTGTGTAAGGGAAAGGACATGTACACCAAACGTACGCCACCCAATCTCAAGATGGGGTTCATCTACCCTGTGCGTGATAGAGAGCCCAAGAATCTACGTAGTGACTGCATAGAACTGCATGCAATTTTTGTTAGCACTATAAGTGTGTACATAACTATGATTGTAAAGAAGCGTGGCTTACCTGTCATTGCACAACACATCTGGAATAGCTTTTGCCAACTCTTTGGCACTAGCATGCACTGCAAGGTGGCGTGGATCTACATGCATATCTGTAAATAGCAACATAAGATCAAATATATCTTTCAAGCAATGCTAAAGAGAACAACACAACATTAAGCATTTTCACGTACCTGGATGGTTATCTCCCACAACTCTGGCCATGTTTGATAAGTCCTCTGCAGCCCTACCATGTGATGGTGAACATGGAGGGGACTCCTAGATGCCCCCCACTGGTCTGGGAGTGAAGGATAGTGTCGGTACACTGTGACTCATAGCACCAAGGCTATGAGCACTATCGCTGACTTCTACAGAATACTCCACAACCACATGCTCGCTCTCACTGTCGCTAGAAACTACAGCCCTCTTCTTTCTCTTCCCACGTTGCTTGTCAGCTTGTTGTGCTTGCGAGTCTTTCCTTGAGGTCTATTTCTTCCTCTCTGGTTTCTTTGATGTGTTTGGAGATAGAGCATCCTCTATCACAACCGCTTTCTTTCGTGACGCACTATGCTCCGCTATTAATTAAAAGAAGAAGAGTTATTGAGCCCATATTCTATTGCTTCATGGCAAAGGTAAAAACTACATAGAGGCATACCTATGTATAGCTCTTCCTCTTCGGGTGGGTACTCCTTGTCCGGGTAGTCCAACCACCAAGGACACTTGAGCCACGCTCCCTTTGGCCGCAAGTCATCTATCCACTCATCAGGATATAAGCCCGTCTCCTCTCTCTCCGACCTGCACCATGCATCACTGGGGTGCTCGAGAATGGGAAAGACAAGAGCATCTCTCCACCATCTACAAGACAGACCACAAAGTTTTCATTTGCATAGAACAAGATTAGTGTATCCTACTACAGTCTTAATTTGTCAATTAAAGATGTTGAACCTGTACAACAAGCGTCGTGCCGTACAAGCAAAATGGGGTTGCTCTTCGGGTTCATGTGTGGATTTGATCCGAGCACTCCACTTCTTGAAGGCCTTCTCAAAGTACTTGCATCTATATGTCAATAATGTGTGGGCAAGCGTGCAACCATGCCTACCTTCAGCCTTCTCATGTTGGATAGCAACATCATGATTCTCGGCCTCCATTTTCTCGGCCATCTCAAGCACTCTCTTGCAGCAGCAAATAATAAGTTACAAGTTACATAACAAACTGCTAGCTGGTGCAAATGTTTGAGAAATCTAACCTTTCCAACTGCCACCAGTACACGTGATATCAAAGCCATTGGATCCAGGCCTTCTCCGTCAAACCGATGCCCTTCTCCTTCAAGGATGCATCACCGGCTTGGAGCAAATCAAGCAATCGGCACTTCCTATCAAAGGAAACGCGAGACTTATTTTTTATTGTTACATAATAAAAAAAGAAATATATCCAATGATTTAAACGACTATTACTTACTCTGTTGGGCTAATGCGTGTGGATGCTACCTCTGCCACTCTCGAGGGTGTCATTTTCGTGGTCTTCTCGCCCCAACCAGTAAATGAAATACATTTTTGGAAGAAATCGCTGCCATTTTCTGGATTTGCAATGGTGGCTATCTCTAGCCCTTTGTGCATAAAGTATTGCTCCGTTTGAGAAAGCGCTAGATTGATGCTTTCCTCGTAAGCGTCAAGTGCCAACTCGTAGTCAAAACTCCCTTTTGATGGTAGCCCTTCCGTTTTACTACTAAACATATGATCGAACTCTTCCTATTATTTTCAAAAGACTCAATCAAAATACAATTAATAAAATTTCGTAATCAAAACATATTCTCATATACAATTGGTTTGAAGTATACCTTCTAAAGTAGTTGCGCAAGGACAACCATTGGCAATTTTAGCCACTTAGACTTAATTGGACCTCTAAAATTCAAAGCCCTTTCGGCTGCCAAACGCGCTCTTTCGGGGAATTTTTGCAAAAGTGATGTAGGGTCCGCCAACCCTAGCTTTCTCATCATGAAAATATCATGAGCAGTCGTATGAGGCACTGAAACCCTCGTGGCCCTGTTTAACAATAGATTGTAATTTATATAGTTTACAAGTAAGATGCATTTAAATTAGCAAAAAAACAAAGGGCTCACCTATTGATCATACCCAAAACCAATAGAAACTCCTTGTCTCATGTGGTTGAAAGTCAACTAGAACGCACTCCACCTTTGGCGCTTTCTCAATTGGAATGTCATTCTCGTTCATCCACCGCATCCATGCCTCCAATCGATGATTACCATCCCAAACCACAAAGTACCTCTCGACCATGTGACTAAGCTCCGGGATTTTACGAAGCTCTTCGTCCAAATCATATGACATTGCAAGATCCCTCGCAGCGTGACCACGGCGAGTAAATTGTTTGTGATCCTCCCCAGGAATTCGTTCACTAACAATAAATCTTGCCATCGTTGGTTGGTAGCTTTTATTTGCAATAGACATTTGCAAATCGATCACATGGTCATCATGCGTGCGGATGGCAGGGTTTGAGAGAAGTCGACAAAGAGGCAATTGTGGAAGTTTCCCATCGTATGGTACTCTGTGAGAATCCACCCAACCCAAAGAAATGTGTTTGTCGACAACATTTCCAAACACTTCGTCTTTGACATTCTCAATAGCGGTACCTGTTTCCACAAGATGACTGGGTCCGGCGCTTGATTGTGATGTCCCAGCCACTCCAGTTACAATGGATACAATACGATCCAAAGAACTGAATGCCTGAGATTGTTGGGTATCCTGTGTGCCTAACGGAGGGACTTCTTGTGAGGTAGTAACATCCACCTCATCAATTGCACCAGTATTTTTTGTTTGGTTTCTTGTTCTCATGGTTGCAAGAAAGAAGAATAATGTATAAAAAATAGATATAGGATGATTTATGAGAATTTGTAGGTTGGAAGTTTGAGATGTGAACTTGAGAGACAGAGAGAGAGACAGAGAGATCTGTGTAGCACAAGAGAATAGAGAAGAAGAAAAATGAAGAAGAGAAGGTCACTTTATAAAGCTTATAATTTTTTATTAATTTTAATTTTAATTAATTTTTTTAATGACTGTGTGTGTGAGAGAAAGGAATGTGTCTCTGTGTGTGTGTTTTGCCATGTCCGCGTGTGTGCGCATGTGCTTTTGTGTGTACATGCAGCGTGTGTGTGTGTGTATGTGTATGTGTATGTGCAGCGTGTGCACGTGTGCGTGCACGTGTGTGTGTGTGCATGTGTGTGTGTGTGTGCAGCGTGTGTGCGTGCGCGTGCACATGCGTGTGTACGTGTGTGTGCGCGCACACACACACACGTTGCACGCGAGCGCACATGTGTGTGCGTCACACACACACACACACACACACACACACACACACACACACACACACACACACACACTGCACTGAGGCGTGTGTGTGTGGCGCACACACGCACGCCAGCGTGTGTGTGTGTGTACACACACGCACCTATGTGTGTGTGCGCGTTTAAGTTGGTGTGTGTGTTCACACACACACACACACACACACACACACACACACACACACACGCTTTTTGCGTTTGTGTGTGTGTGTGGACACACACACGTGGCTAGCCACGTGGACACGCAACGCAGGTGGCCGTTGCGTGTCCACATGGTCTGGCCACGTGTATCGTCGCCAACTGACGGTACACGTGGCTCGCCACATGGTCACCCGCACTACCATGGAGGCAGTAACGCGGCTACGTGTCGTGCCACGTGTACTACCGCCCAGCGATAGTACACGTGGCAGGACACGTGGCCACGTTACTGCCTCCATGGTAGTGCGGGTGACCATGTGGCGAGCCACGTGTACCGTCAGTTGGCGACGATACACGTGGCCAGACCATGTGGACACGCAACGACCACCTGCGTTGCGTGTCCACGTGGATGCGCGTGGGCCCGTGGGCGCCTCTTCCTTTGGCCACGCGTTGGCCAGAGGTAGAGGCGCCCACGGCCAGCGCGTTGGCCATGGGCGAGTCCGCTCCTCCCCCTCCCCCCTCATCCCGCCCTCGCCTTCGGTCCTGCGCCCAGGCCCCCCCCCCTCCAACCCAACCTGCGGCCCCGCCCCCGCTTGCGACTCTGCTCCTGCGTCCACGCCCCCCCCGCAAACTCAACCTGCGGCCTCCGCCCGCCCCCGCCTCATCCCGCCTCCGCTCCTGCGCCCACGGCCATGGGCGAGTTCGCTCCTCCCCCTCCCCCCTAATCTCGCCCCCGCCCCCGCCCCTGCCTCCGCCCCTGCACCCCCCCCCCCCCCAACCCAACCTGCGGCCCAACCTGCGGCCCCGCCCCGGCCCCCGCCCCCTCCGCCTCCGCTCTTGCGCCCACGCCCCCTCCCCCCTCAAAACCCAACCTGCGGCCTCCGCCCGCCCACGCCCCCCCCCCCCCCCAAACCCAACCTACGGCCTCCGCCCGCCCCCGTCTCATCCCGCCCCCTCAAGTTTTCCAACCAGTAGATGAATTTCATAAATAAAGCTGCCTAACTTTGTCTAGCATACCTAATTAAAATTGGGCTCAAAATTGGAGACGCCTACTACAGAGAATCATTTTCTCAAATTTCGTAGAGATAAAACAAAGCTTACACTACGTACTCAATCAAGAGGACATTCACATTGGCAATGGTTAACATGACTTCAACAAACTTTTTTGGGTGGGTTGTAACTCTACTGATTTTGGTGGAATTACGAACCCTTCTCTTCTACGCCTGCCTCTTTCTAGGCGAATGCAACAACAAAAGGATCATCTTGCGTTAGTGCCTTGCTTTCGTCCACGCAAAACGCTCCAGCCCGTGATCACACACACAGTCACAAACAAATATTTTATAATTTTGTTTTAAATTTTCATATTTTTAATATTAATATTTTAATTCAATAAAATAATATTAATTTTAAATTTATAACGGCTACTTATTCGACGTGAGTATATAATCAATTTGTTTTAGCTTATACAATGTGATCTTGTGCTTAATTATTTGCTTAGCATATTATTATGGCTTGCTCTTTATATTTCTTGGGTAAAGAGTTTTCTTATCCTTTTTACAATGGTAAATTCATAATATCTGAATCATTTCTTTTAGAATTAATTTCTCCAATGCAATTTACAACTTTAGATGCTGTTATCGAAGTAGGTGATATTGAAATGAATTTGCCTCTTGAGAGGACTCTCAACAATTTGGGTGAATTCATCTATGTATTGGATGAGCAGCTTTCACGTAAATACAAAGTCAACGTATCTCATCAAACACAGTATGCCGGCTCACCTAGCATGATTCCTATTTCCATTGTGGATAGTCCGTCAAAGATGCAATTCGGTCCGAAGGAGTTAATAGATATATGTACCCCCCCTCGAGTTTTGCCCTTAAACAGCTTCAAAAGGAGTACAAGACAAAAGCTCTTACAGGCCGAGAAGAAGGGCACATTGACAAAGCTGTTAATGCAAATCAAAGTAGTGGAACAAGTTACAGAGATTCCAAGGTCTTACAATGGCGATTTCGTTCTAGAATTTCCACCTACCATGGGAAAGTTGCACCATATGGATGCGATGGAGCATAAGTATGATCCTCATTTCTGGTCGAAGCCTACTACATCCAATATTGTATTTGCAGGTGTAGTGCGTCTTAGTCATTGCATAGGATCTCTCAAGTGCATGAATGAACAATGTGTCCGCTTGGTTAATTACCATATTCCCAATACAAGTCATTTCAACGGGTACATACAAAAAGCAACTGGACCTGGGGAATATTGTAAGATTGGAGATAATAGCCTTAGATGCCATTTTTGTAAGGCAATTTCTTTTTGTATTGCAACATGTGATTGTGTAGTATACTATGTCATGCCATCCGATGACACTGCCACTAGAGTCATGATTCATCGTGGCACACATCGACACGATGTGCGCAGCGGCACATCCAAAATACTAACGGACAACACCAAGCTGATGGTGGAAAGGATTTTGACTGTTGACCCACACGCAGGAGCCAGGAAGGTTCAAATGTGTTTGGCAAAAGAAATTATAAGTACAACACTTCTTCGCAACAACACCAACGAAGGTATTTTAGGCGAGCAACAGCTATTTGCAATCGCTGAGGAGTTGGGCCCGTTGGTGCAAGATAACTGGTATGAGCATTTCGTAGATTCTTATTTCGATGCAAAACTCTATGCTAAATTATTTTTTAATCTAAACACTTTTAACATTGGCAGGTTTCGGAGGTCAGTATCTATTTTACGTAGAGGGGTTGACAAAGAATCTTTTGGCATTGATGCACTCCTAAAACTGAAGCGAGACTGCACATATGAGTTTTTCCATGGAAGCCGGTTTCCTGGTCAAGGTATGGAGGGGGAGAAATGTTATGTCTTCAAAATGTCCACAATTGGTTCGGCATCCGATGTGGACCAAGTCAGACAAGACCGGGATGGTGATCTTCGACGTGCGAGGATCCAATTTGATCACACCTGACGTGTTAACGATTGGGTGACTATGGCCTGTCATGTCTATGATCCAAGGTACATGGCCTATCTTAAGAGCTTTGTGGCTTTCCATTTACTCTCTCTAAAACAATTTGTTTGTAGCATGCAGAACCTTTTGACTATTGCTACTTGTGAAATGAAACAGGAAGACATGGAAACGCAATGTTTGTTTTGGGAGTGCCTTAATGATGTAATGATATCATGTGGGTGTGACAAAGCAAATTTCTTTGGCTACATGGCTGATGAAGCTCAAGCAAATTGGAATGCAGTTCGAATTGTTTTCAATGGTGGTGACAAGACCAATACAATGAGCGGCCGAGAGCGTTCTTGTCTTTTCCATTGGAAGCAAAGCTTGAATCAACACACAATGAAGTATGTGGTGCAAGCTTCTCAACACACACACAAAGAAATGTGTGAGAAGTGGAGTCAAGCACCAACAAAAGAGGTTGCAGCAGCAGAGGCTCGTTTGATACGCCAATGGTGGCGTAACGGTCATTGCATAGACCGTAACATTCCATACATGGATTCATGGCTTAGTTGGTGGGAAATTCGTATTGCACATTGGGGTGGCATTATGACATGCATAGAAAGTAGCTCTGATGGACCAAACACTCCACGCACTAACCTTGCGGAGAGCAAGCATGGTAGCTGGCTAGCAGGGGAGGGTTTCCGTAAACGCATATCATTATATGATGCATGTACAACCGACCTTGCAAATTCCATCTTACAGAGCACAAAGGCCATTTCATACAGCCATGGAAAACACAATGGGAATGGTCCATCAATACAAAAGCTTACGGAACGCCATGAAAAACGTCCTAGCCAAGTGATTAGAGCAGTGAATGCGGTTACTGAGGGCACTCAAATGTATAAACAACCAACTCCATTAACAGGAGATAAGGAGACATCAAGGCAAAAATGGAAGCCAAATGAGGTTATCAACGTGGAAGATGATGCATCACATAGGCCTGAGTACAACTCGGTCACCAAAAATCACAAGAAGTGTGGAAGACCACGTAAGATCAACTTTGCAGAAGAAGGGATATCACAAACCCAAAAACGAAGTATAGGTTCTAGTGGGCAGTATGTAGTTGAGCGCAAGGTCAATGAGGCAATGTGGGCCATACGTCTAACTCCACAAGGTAGTAGGGTCACATGTAGCGGCACACCAAGAGGCAGACAGAGGTGTGGATGCAGTATAGCAGGTTCTAGCCTTGGTATACCAGCCCCATCGTTTGAAGGATATCGAAAACATCCAAATGGTGTGGTGCATCAATGGTTTTGGTTTTGTCCGGATCATGTCTTGCATTGTCATATAGTAGACCAGAACATTGAGCCGCAGCCTCTTCATCCACCACACACTTGGCCCGTGCATGTGGGCACCAACCTATCGGAGGATGAGGTGCAAATATTGCATGAAGGGGGGTATCAAGTGGAGCTAAGCAAAGAAGGAGTATGTAATGTAACGCTAGTTGCTCAAGATCAAAATATGACAAACTCTCCTTTCAAGTCAAAAGATGTATCCACTCCTGAAGGCAGTGCAAGAGCCACAATGCGAGATGGTCTACGTGTACGGTATCGGACTTCCATTTCCGAGGATGTTGCTCGCAAGATCAGTCTAGCACTAGCCCTGAGAGCGAAGGTCGTAGAAGAGATATGTGCAGCAGATGGTGTTAGTGAGGTCTTCAAACTAGATACGAACAGTGAAGATGGTCATGTCGGGATGTACAAAGTTTGTATTAGCAACCAGCCATCGTGCACATGCCCAGACTTCATGGAACGGGTGCAAAGAAAAAACCATATCTTGCATGTAAACATTTGTATTTTATTTATCTGCGTGTGCTAGGGCTAAGCCAAAATGAGAACATGTTTATCCATCAACCAATCCTGGCAGATGTTGATATCTTCAGGGCACTAAGTCGAAGCCGGACTTATCCAGGCATGGATGCATAGCATTTGACAATGCTCACTTCTTCTTAGTATGCTTTACCTAAACAATTGTACTACTTTCTAATTTTATCTTAGGATGGTCACATTGGGATACATTCATTTGCAACTTTTTTTCATGTTTGAGTACTGGTTGTTTATGTGTCAAATCGTGTATAAAATAATATAATATTACCACAGTGGCTATAAATTGCCATAACTTGAGTTATTTTTTGTGAAAGCGTCCACTAGCTTCTTAGCACACCTCTCCTTCTTTCACTATGTTCGACTATCTTGCGAGTAAAATAAAGTTTGCCTGGGATGCCATGGAAGCCATTCCAAATGGAGAGGCATTGTATGGAGCCGACTGGTTTCGTCAGGCTCTCAAGGCAACCATCAACGTGTATCGCCTCTATCAATGCCGCAAGGAACTCAATATGCGGAGCTTAATCAATTTGAACGAGACGGGACAACTAGCTTTCTCTTGCTGGAAGAAAATTGGGCTCATCACAGAGGAGGATGAGGAGGAAATGAGGCAACAGCTAAGCAACGTGGTGAATCTTAATATGCCAATCGAAGGTAGCACATCAACTACTAAAACCGGGCCTTCCAACAGATGAACACTTCTTGTTTATGTAATGCAAGTTTAATAAAATGTAACTTTTTTATTTTTAATGGGAGTTCTTGTTTTAAGTACCCCTGTCTATATTGTTTTTGAAACAATTTGTCTAGCTTACATACCTATAGTTCTCTCTCTCTCTCTCTCTCTCTCTCTCTCTCTCTCTCTCTCTCTCTTTGAGAGAGAGAGAGAGATAGTCCACAAAGAGGAAGGGAGAATCTTTTTAGGAATCTGCTCACGTGATTCCTAAAAAGTGCTCGCCGGAAACTGCTCGCCCAGAAATATGTTTGGAAATAAGACGTAGCTAAATAGATAATTGAGTAGATTACTTAATGGAGAGAGACAGATTTATATACACGAGATTATAGAGTAGAGAGAGAGAGAGAGTACACACGATATACGTGGTTCACCCAGTGTGGGCTACGTCCACGGGAAAGCAGCCACTCAATGGCTTTAGTACTTCAAAACAAGAAGTAGTTTACAAAGGGATTATACCCTTAATGGAGCTCCCGCCTTGCTTCACTCTCACCACCTCACACTCACCTTGTTGCATCAACTTCACACTATGAAATGTGTGTAGAAATGGCCTCCTTTTATAGGCCAAAAGGGCTGCCCTCTCTTATGAGAGACAGCCATGTGTAGCCGCCCTTGTGCGAATAAGTCCAAATTGGACCCTCCAATCCGCCCATGTGTGGCCGCCCTTGAGAAGACAAGTCCGCTTTTGAATTCGGCCACCGGCCATTGAATTCGGCAACCGGCCACCGGCCATTGACTTTCGACCACCGGCCACCGGCCATTGACTTCCGACCACCGGCCATCGGCCATTGACTACCGGCCACCGACCAACCGACCGGTTGTTTTCCGACCACTTTCCGGCCGCCGTCCGGCCATAGTATTCCGGCGAAAAAGGAATATTCCGGCGAATAAAAAGTCTCGGGGGCCTCCGCCCCCAAGGCCTTTAAAGTTGCCCCTGATTCTTGTCCGTGAAAATTTTGGTTTCCGGTGAGTGATTTTCCTTCACGCACGATGGCTTCTCCTCATAATGGGGGCCTTACAAATGTGCGCTTTTACCACAGAAAATTACAAGGGTAAATCAGGCTCCATACTTAACAATCTCCCACTTGGAGACTGATCTCCAAACCAAACCTGTGACTGCTTTCCATTCTGGCTTCTTATCCTTGAATGCCGATTGAAGATGAGCAGAAGCTCAACTTCTCCTTGTTGACCACCTTTGTAAACATGTCTGCAGGATTTTCACTTGTATGCACCTTTCCTAGCTTTAGTTGTCCCTCTTCCAAAAGAGTGCGTATGAAGTGATATCTCACCTCAATGTGCTTTGTCCTTGAATGAAAGGCTGAGTTCTTCGCAAGATGGATAGCGCTTTGGCTATCACTGTACAAGACACAATTGTCTTGTTTGAATCCAAGCTCTTCTAAGAATCTGTGAAGCCACAGAATTTCTTTGCTTGCCTCCGTCATTGCTACATACTCTGCTTCCGTGGTCGAAAGTGAAACCACTTTCTGCAGCTTTGAAGCCCAGCTTACTGCTGTGCCTCCAACTGTGAACACATAGCCAGTAGTGCTCCTTCGAGTATCTTTGTCACCTGCCATATCTGCATCAACATACCCTTCTAGAAAAATATCATTTCCTCCAAAATACAAAGCATTTGTTGTTGTCCCTTTTAGATACCTAAGTATCCACTTCACAGCTTGCCAATGCTCTTTACCTGGGTTGTCCATGAACCTACTCACAACTCCCACTGCATGTGCAATGTCTGGCCTTGTCCATACCATAGCATACATTAGAGAACCTACCGCTGCAGCATATGGAACTTTAGACATATAGGCTATCTCCTCTTGTGTCTTTGGACACATATCCTTCGTTAGTTTAAAATGACCAGCCAAAGGTGTAGAAACTGGTTTTGCATTTTGCATTGCAAACCTTTCTAGTACCTTCTTGATGTAATCTTCTTGAGATAGCTTTATTGTCTTCTTCGTCCTGTCCCTTGATATTTTCATACCAAGTATCCTCTTTGCAGCACCTAAATCTTTCATTGAAAAAGATTTAGACAACTCCTCTTTTAGGTCTTTGATGTCCTGCATGTTAGCACTTGCAATCAACATGTCATCAACATACAACATTAGGATGATGAATTTACCATCTCCCAAATTCTTCGTGTAGACGCAGTGATCCGAGTTGCATCTTGTGAATCCATGATCCAACATCCATCGATCAAACTTCAAGTACCATTGTCTTGATGCTTGCTTTAAACCATACAAGCTCTTCTTTAATCTGCAAACCATTTTCTCCTTACCTTTTACTTCATACCCCTTTGGTTGAAGCATGTAGATTTCCTCCTCTAAGTCACCGTGAGGGAATGCCGTATTTACATCCATTTGCTCGAGATTTAAATCATGAGCAGCCACAAGGCTTAAGACAAGCCTAATTGAGTTCATTTTTACAACAGGAGAAAATATTTCATTGAAGTCAATACCTTTCTTTTGAGAAAACCCTTTTACCACAAGCCTAGACTTGTACCTTTTCTTCCCACCTTCTTCTTCCTTCAACTTGTACACCCATTTGTTTTGAAGTGCCCGCTTACCTTTAGGTAACTCAACCAACTCCCATGTTTGGTTGCGATGTAGTGAGTCCATCTCCACTTGCATGCTCTTCGTCCATTCTTCTTTGGATTCATGTTGCATAGCTTCTTCATATGATTCCGGCTCTCCAGAATCTGAGATCAAGAGATGGTTGAAGGAAGGAACAAACCTTTCTGGAGGTCTACTTGCTCTTGTAGATCTTCGGGGAATAGGTTGAGTCTCCTCATTTGGTTGACGTTGTTGCACATTGTCACCGTTTGCAGTCCTTGAGTCTTCACCGTCCTCAAGCTCCATGTACTCATCACCTTTTTCTTTTGTTTGTTTTCTTTCCAAGTAATCTTTGTACATATTTTGTTCGTTAAAAATTACATCCCTACTCCTTAAGATTTTACCATCTTCAGGATTCCATAGGCGATACCCAAAGTCACCTTCTCCATAGCCAATGAAGAAACACTTTTTGGACTTTGCATCTAGCTTTGATCTTAGGCTTCTATCTATGTGCATGAAAGCCTCACACCCAAACACTTTGAGAAATGCATAATTCACCGGTTTACCTGTCCATGCCTCTTCTGGAACTCCCCCATCCAATGCTGTTGAGGGTGACCGGTTGATTAAGTACACAGACGTACTTACAGCTTCCGCCCAAAACTCAAGCGGTAGGCCTGCATGTAGCCGCATGCTTCGTGCTCGCTCCATGATTGTCCTGTTCATCCTTTCCGAAATCCCATTTTGTTGAGGTGTCCTTGGGGTTGTCCTTTGCCTCCGAATGCCATTGCTAGCACAAAAGCTTTCAAAAGCTTGGCTGCAATATTCGCCTCCATTGTCGGATCTGAGGCATTTAACCTTGGTACCTGTTTCATTCTCCACAAAGGCTTTCCACCTTTGAAATATGGAAAATACATCGGATTTATTCTTCATGACATAAACCCATGTTTTTCTAGTCGCATCGTCTATGAATGTTACATAGTACAATGAGCCACCAAGTGATGGTGTACTTGCAGGACCCCAAACATCAGAATGAACCAACTCAAGTTTTTTATTTTTTCTTTCATTTCCTGATTTTTGAAATTTTACCCTCTTTTGTTTACCATAAACACAATCTTCACAGAACTCTAAGTCCACTTCTTTCAAACCTGGTAGAAGCTTCTTTGTTTGAAGGATTTGCATTCCTTTGGCACTCATATGCCCAAGTCGGTAGTGCCACACCGCACTGTCAACTTCTGTAGTCGCTGCACAAGCTGAAGGTTGCGTGCTAACAGTACACAAGTAAAGTGTACCGACTTTTTCACCCTTGGCAACCACCAAAGATCCCTTTGAGATCTTCCACCGTTTGTTTCCGAATGCAATGTTGTGACCTTCATCGTCCAATTGTCCTGTAGAGATCAAATTTTTGCGAAGAGAAGGAACATGCCTAACATCTTTAAGCTTCCATTCATTTCCGTTAGCAGTTTTGACAGAAACTGTACCTTTGCCGACAATCTCACAAGCTTCATCATCTCCCAAGTATACATACCCAAAATTACCTTTGGTGTAGTCTTGGAAATGTTGCTTGTGTGGTGTCGCATGGAATGAAGCCCCGGAATCTACTATCCAGGAATTAGACACATTGTCTAATGAGAGAATTAGAGCATCTTGCTCTACTTTACCTGCCACATTGGCCTCCGATGTTGGCTTGTTCTCTTGAGACTCTGTCTCCTTCTTCTTCTTGGACCAGCAATCCTTCTTGACGTGGCCCTTCTTGCCGCAGTTCCAACATTCAAGAACTGACTTTGTGCGTGACTTGCTCCGCCTTGAGCGATCACGACCCTTTTGGTTTTTGAACCTCTCCTTAAGCCTTCCTCTTGTTTCCACTGATAGTGCAGCACTTGATGATTCTCCTGTGCTTCTCCTTCGCATTTCCTCGCTTAGGAGAACACCCACAACATCATCAAACTTAAGAGTATTTGTGCTAGAGATAGAATTACTTACAGCCATCACAAGGCTGTCCCAACTATCTGGTAGAGATGATAGTATAAGGAGAGCTCGCACTTCGTCATCGAAATTGATTTTCACTGATCGAAGTTGACTTATGTTTGTGTTAAAGTCATTTAGGTGTTCTGCAACTGAACCATTCTCTGCCATCTTTAGATTGAACAAGCGCTTCATAAGAAATACCTTATTGGATGCCGATGGTTTCTCGTAGAAGTCGTCAAGTGACTTCATCAAGTCCTCCGTGGTCTTCATCTCCGAAACATTGAAGGCCACCGTCGACGCCAAGCTTAACCGGATTGTTCCCAGTGCCTTTCGATCAAGGACAATCCATGCTTCATCTGCCATTGTTGCGGGCTTCTTCGCAAGACCGCCTAGTGGCAAATAGAGGTCCTTCTGGTAGAGATAGTCTTCAATCTGCATCTTCCAATGTTGGTAGTTTTTGCCGTTGAACTTCTCAATCTTGAGCTTCCCTTCCTCCGCCATAACTCCCACTCAATTCAAGGAATCCTTTCCTTGAGATAATTTAGCTACGAGCAAACCTTGCTCTGATACCAGTTGTTTGGAAATAAGACGTAGCTAAATAGATAATTGAGTAGATTACTTAATGGAGAGAGACAGATTTATATACACGAGATTATAGAGTAGAGAGAGAGAGAGAGTACACACGATATACGTGGTTCACCCAGTGTGGGCTACGTCCACGGGAAAGCAGCCACTCAATGGCTTTAGTACTTCAAAACAAGAAGTAGTTTACAAAGGGATTATACCCTTAATGGAGCTCCCGCCTTGCTTCACTCTCACCACCTCACACTCACCTTGTTGCCCTGATTCTTGTCCGTGAAAATTTTGGTTTCCGGTGAGTGATTTTCCTTCACGCACGATGGCTTCTCCTCATAATGGGGGCCTTACAAATGTGCGCTTTTACCACAGAAAATTACAAGGGTAAATCAGGCTCCATACTTAACAAAATATCCCGTGTGCCACCAACACAAGGCAAAAAATTGGATGATAAGGTTGTCAAATGTATTTTTGTTGGTTATAGTGCTAAAAGCAAAGGTTATAGGTTATATCATTGGCAAACAAAACGTATTCTGGTTTCACGGGATGTAGTGTTTGTGGAAGATTCTGTCCAGTTCTTGCTGTCATATACTAGAGACAATAATGTAAGCTCACAGGACATTTATGACACTTTGTTGCCTCTTTTCAGTGGTGGAAATACGAATGTAATTTCCAATGAGGCAAATGTACAGCCTATGGGGGTTTCTGAAAATGTTACAGATCAGCCTATTACTGATGCAGATGTACATGATGTACTTGATGAGGAAAGGGCTGAAAATGAGCAGGCTAGAGGTATGCCAAAATGGCTAGTGCACACTTTGCGTGACAATAAATTGGATGCACCTTTGTCTAGTCATACTCGTTCAGGCTCTCGCTATGCATCTTATGCATCAGATTGTTATGCTTTGGCTGTGTCTAGCTTAAATGATGTTGAGGAGCCTCTGTCTTTTGATGAAGCACATAATTCAGAAAATTGGATGGCTACCATGCAATCAGAATATGATGCACTTATAGAAAATGACACGTGGAATTTATGTGATTTGCCTCCTAGCAAAAAGACCATTGTTATGAAGTGGGTTTACAAGTTGAAACGCAAGACGGATGGTGGGATGGATTGCCATAAGGCTCGACTTGTTGCAAAGGGTTATGCACATCAAAAAGGCATAGATTATGAATAGACTTTTGCTCCCACTTGTTGTATGACTACTATGTGTTTTTTATGTGCATTGGCAGCTCATTTTGGTTGGGATGTACATCAATCAGACATTGTTACTGCTTTCTTGAATGGTGACATATTTGAGGAAGTTTATGTAACGCAGCCTCACAGTTTTGTCATAAAAGGACAAGAGGACAAAGTGTGCAAATGTAAGAAGGCTTTGTATGGCTTGAAGCAATCTCCTCATTCTTGATATGAGAAAGCTGACACTCATTTGGCTAGATGAGGCTTTCGTAACAGTCCAACAGAAACCACATTGTATGTAAAGCGTGAGGGTGATATACTTCTCATTGTGGTTCTTTATGTCGATGATTTGCTGATCACTGGACCAAATGAGAGACATATTTCTGAATTTAAGACTGATTTGAATGCTACTTTCAAGATGAAAGATTTGGGGCTTTGTTGCATCATTACTTGGGTATACAGTTTAAGTAGTGTGATGGTGGTATTGCCTTGTGTAAGAAAAGTTACATAGAGACATTGCTATGTGAGTTTGGACTTGAGGATTGCAAACCTATTGCCACTCCCATGGAAACAGGTTTGAAGTTGAGTCTACATGATGCTGGCGATCCTGCTGCTATCACTCTTTACCAAACTGCTGTTGGCTGCCTCATTTATGTATGCATCACGAGGCCAAATATTTAGTTTGCAGTCTCACAAGTTAGCAGATTTATGCATAGCCCAGGGTCTAAGCATTGGCAGGCTATCAAGAGGAACTTTACATCTGGGCTTGTTTTATCCCAAGGGGGGATCATTGCCGCCAGACTTACATGCTTTTTCGGACTCAGATTGGGCTGGTTGTTTTGACACGCGAGTGTCCACAAGTGGTTTTTATTTCATGCTTGGCAGTTCATGTATATCATGGTTGAGCAAGAAGCAACCTACTGTGGCCACTTCGAGTTGTGAGGCTGAGTACAGGGCAGTCCTCACAGCTACGGTGGAGTGTGTATGGCTCCGATGCCTTATGGCTAATTTGGGTGTTGGACAGGACACTACCAGCATTATCTACACGCATAGTCAGAGCACATTGACAGTTGCGAGGAACCCAGTTTTTCATGCTCGCACAAAGCACATTGGGGTGGATTACCACTATGTCAGGGAGAGGCTCTCAGCAAGAGAGATCAGCTTGGCTTATGTGCCAACACAGGACAACCTTACAGATCTTTTCACAAAGGCATTGTCTCGTGATAAGCTTGAAGCTTTACACAAAGCTTTGGGCTCACTCCCCTTTGTGGACTGATCATGTCCTCAGGGCATGGCACTTCCCTTTACTCATGTGCCAGCTCTCGTTCATCACTCTAGGGCGGATTTGTTACCATATACATGTGGTAGTGATGTGTGTGAACACACTAGGACCGCCGGAGTATTTTTTCCCTCTTTAGAATGTTTTTTCCCCCGAGCATTGTATGTACGCCCATCACTCTAGGACTATCGATCTTTCTATTTCACACTAAGTAACACACTCTCTATTGTGTGCCTTGAACTTCCTTCGTCTTCTCCAAGCTGTGTGAGTTTCTTTGCAACCCTAATTCCAAGAGAGAGAGAGAGAGAGAGAGAGAGAGAGAGAGAGAGAGAGAGAGAGAGAGAGAGAGAGAGAGAGAGAGAGAGAGAGAGAGAGAGAGAGAGAGCCCAAGGGGCGGCCAAAGAAAGCAATCAAGGGCCGGTCAGAATGGTCCGAAGGAGCTCGAATGTGGTATGACAAAGTGAATTCAAGGCCAAGTCAATGTGGCCATTAGAGTGTGGTCCAAACCTAGCCAGACGAGCAAACGACCTAAAGTGGCCATTAGAGTGTGGTCCAAACCAAGCCAGACGAGCAAACGACCTAAAGTGGACAAGTGGAGAGCATGTCCGGGCAATCAAAGGTGGGGGTCTAGGGTAAAAAATAAGAGGGGAAAAAAATAAAATAAAAAATCCTAAGTGCTAGGGCCATTAGCGAAATTGCTAGTGCACCCCTCTCTCAAGCTAGCCCCCGCCTCTCAAGCACAAGCCAAAGCGAACAAAAGAGAGAAGATCAAGCAAGGCAGCTCCTCCCTTCAAAATTTCCAAATTGGGATGCCAAAGAGGCCAATTAGAGGGAAGTTTCTAAAGTTAAAGGCCCCCCACTATAGAAGTCAAGTTTTAATCAAATTAGGGCTTTTTTGTGCAGTTTGAAGCCTACAGAGTCTAGTTTTTGGATAGAGGAGCGTGCCTGTCAATCCCCTTTGCATATTCTCATGAAAATGGCCATTGTGATGGAAGTTCAAGCCTTGTACGTGCATTTTGAAGTGTAATCAAGCCACTATTGCCCAATTTTGCTGTCGTTACCCCTCTGTCCCTTCTCTTTCTCTTGCTCTTGTGTTCCCGCGTAGTGCCGGCAATGTGGATGTGTGTGACCCCCCGGACCGGTGGTGTTTTGTGTGAGATTGAGCGGTTGTGTGTGTGTGTGTAAGGGTGGAAACAGACCGTGGAAGTAGGTGTGCGTTGTGTGGTTGTCTTGTGGAGTGTGTAAGCATTGGGAAATGAGCTGGCGGTGGTCCGCTAGTGTAAAGTGTGTTTTTGAAGGTGTTTTTTGAGAGGATAGGGGTGCTGTGGATATCCTGAGCTATAGAGAGGCCTTTGTTTTGTGCTAGGTGTGTTCCCCCATTCCCACTCTCCATCTTCTGGTGCCCCCACTGAGGAGCACACTAATTGTTCCCAGTTGATTGAAAAGAAGCGGTTTTCCATGTTGGAAGTCACGGCGGCTAGACGCTATTGACTGATTTTCATAGTCAAAGAGGGCCATGACGAGTGGATGTTGGATTTTGAGCTGTATATGCTATCACTGCGTATGCTGAACGAGAATAGCAAAGTGCAGACATTTCCTTTGGTGATGTGTGGAAAAGCTAAAGTTTTGTTTGAAGCTGTGGAAGGCGAGCCGAGGCAAGCATGGCCGGCTTTACAGGCAAGGTTTCTTCACGATTTTTGCAAGGAGGCGTCCCCAGTCGAGATGAATGCAAAGCTAAAGGCGCTTAAACATCTGTGAAGAATTCAATTTGTTTTTGGGTCATTTTGAAGAGTGCTAGCAGAATTAGCAGCAACCATGCAATTGGCTAATGGGGATTACTTTAAGTTGGAAAAATTCATGGCTTGTTTGCACCCTAAAGTGAGAGAGAAGGTCGATTTTGAAAGCCCATAAAATTACAATGGTGCTGTAGCAATCGCATGGTCAAAGAGCAGAAAGATAAAGAAGAAGATAGAGTAGGGTGTGTCGGGCTACAAAATGGTGGCCCCCTCCAACCGCAGAGTCTAAGAGAAACTATATACGAGGAGAATCACGAAAATCGAGGGGTAGCCGTTGTGCCACAAAATTGGGTACTTACGGTGTAGGATTTTGTTCAAGCAGATGTAAGAGTTGTGGCTAAGCGTGATGGATAGAGGACAACCAAGAGGAGGAAGGGGCAGGGCAAGGCCGCTACCAGGCAGATTCTACAACTGTGGAGAAGAGGGTCACTATGCACCTGACTGTCCTCAACCGCCAAGAGAGAGAGGAGGTATTCACCTGCTGTTTGGTAGAGGTTGAGGTCAAGCGTAGTTCAATGGTCCAAGAGAGCAAGCATTGGAGAATCCTGTGCAGTCAACTCTGCCAAATGGAGGTGAAGTCCCAAGGGTGAATATCATTGGGGTGGACAAGCAAGAAGTCAAGATTCTGGCCAACAAAAGGGCAAGATCTGAGAGGGAGACAGAGACTGAGCATGAAACCGAAGGGCGCAAGGGCAAAGAGAAGGTGTACAAAGGTAGAGAGCAGCCTGAGACTAGCAAAAGAAGGAGACGCTGCAAAATCAAGCAAGCGGATTTTCCTTTGGGACATTGCTATCCGGAGTACAACCTGATAAGTGATGTCAAAATAAAAAGCAAACATTACTTTTGGTCATTTGTTGGCTTTAAATCCAAAATTGAGGAGGCAGTGGTCGATGAGTGTTAGCACAAGGCTGCCAAGAGCTAAGGGGGGTGTGCACGTGGTGCAAACATGGCCTTGAGGGTAGGTAGCCCGACTGATGTTCTTCAACTAGTGGATGTGGTCATATAGAAGACGATGCAAGTACATGCCTATATAACCCGTGGAGCAAAGGTTTGTGTCATGAAAAGAGCAGCCATGAAAGCGACAGGAGTCAAGGTGATAGCCAAGTCAAATGTGCGCATGAGGATGGCCAACCATACTAAAGCTAGGTGCCTGGGCATGGCTCAGGATGTGAAGGTCAAGGTGATGTGCATAGAGTGCCTAATAGACTCTTTTGTGATGAAGGCAGGTGATAATGCTTATCCAATCATTTTGGGTAGGCCGTGGAATTTGGCAATAGGTGCTAAGCAAGATTGGGAGAGCAAAGTGTTCACTTTGCCTGACAGAGAGAAGGGGAGACACATTGTGCTAGATTTGAAGACCAAGGAGAGCAGTTCTCATCCTATGGCAGCTAAACATAAAGACAACACGAAAAGCTACGAGTACGAAACAAAGACGGCCTATGATGAAGGTTACACTACTACGGAGAGAGAGGAAAGTGAGGAGGATTTGCTAAACATTAATAGAGATATGTTTGGAGTCACCACAGAGGATTTTTGTGCAGATGAGGAGAGCACTACTGACCTTGTCGAAGACAAAGTATGGGGTGAATTTCTATCTTGCCTATCTGATGATGTGATGGTAGAGTAGGTGTTAGAAGGGCAAATGGAGGTAGATTGTGAGAGTGAAGTGGCACTTCCAAAGCTGGGAGATGATCAGCTTGGCCCGGTCTATGGTGAACAGGTTGGAGATTTAGCAGAGCAGGTTCTTGAAGCTAAAGAGCTGGGTGTGGAACCAATCCTCGAGCCAGTGAGAGAGTTTTCAAATACCACTTTACAGAGAAAACAACTATGCTTATCCATGCAGCATGTGAATGCAGATGGCCAGGTACTAGAGCTTGAAGTTATGCTATTGAAGGTTGTTTTGCAAATATCTTTACATGGACCGCAAAGCTTTCATGGTGTGGATTGTTGTATAGAATCTTTTCTACCAGGCGGTTCAAATATGGTTTATAAAGAACCATGCTATGGAGGGATTCAAGGGAGGCTCATTCCATGGTCTATGGATGAGGTTGATGAAGTGGGTAGCATGTTTTGCAGCTAGACGAGAAGGCAGCAAGGGATCACAATGTGAAGCAGCAAGAAGAACAAGTGGGGAAGGCCAAGCCAAGTTTTCCGGATAGGGAGATGCAGAAAGGGAGCTCGGTGATGAAGTATGAGAATTTCAGTTCTAAAAAGAAGTGGACGGGTCCGTACAAAGTGCAAAAGACTTTTCCAAACAGGACCTATCAGGAAATAAAAGCGAATGGTAAGCTTTTATAAGGCACAGGGTAAACAACGTGCGGCTCAAGCTATATTTTGAAAGAAGTCTAGTGCCTGAGGTGCATCACATTGTAGCCAAGGGGGGTGGGAAACCAACCTAAAGCATGCAGTGTGAGAAGGAGATGAAGCTTTTGTACATAGGGTTGTGGTTCTGCAAGTGCTTTCAATTGTCAGTTTAGTGTGCCAATTTCTAAAGTTCTATAAATATGCTTTTGGTCGAACATATATGTTCGACGAGGGGGCTGGGCAATGATGGTACAAACAAAGTTGGTCGAAGTGGTGCTAAGTAGTACCAGAGGTAAGCACATGTGCAAGGTGAAGGGTTTAAGCAGGTATCAAGGTCCTGGGAAGCCAAAGGGTAGTGGAGGTGTATGCTTAATGCGGCTTTTTAGGCCAAAAAGACTTCAAAAATGGTCTAGATGGGATAGCAGTAATAGGTGCCCAAAGTACCAAGTTAGTGATCTCGAATGTAGTGTTTGAGGTGCTTTAGAAGCCGGTCTAGACCGCTTGTCAAACGTAACCCCAGTGTGCAAGATATTGCAGTTTAAAGCTAGAAGGTTTTGCAGATCCCTGACAGACAGGACAACTGGGGATAGGTGGCCCGGACGGGTGCAAAGGGATACACGTGAAGGGCTTGAGTTGGTAAGCATGCTTGTCCTTTTGGATTGCGGATCAAAGTTTCGGATTGCAAGTTATGGCCATCAAAAGAGTTTCCAGGGGCCAGTTATGGGCCGGATTGACCGCATGAGGAGTTGTGCCATCTGGCATCTTTTGAGCCTTGTCCGGGTTCTGGAGGGTGATGTGCATCAAGTGAAGTCAACAGGAACCGATGGATTGTCGATCGAATTCTTGATTGCTGAATTACGGCTTGGTAAGTCGGGTACACTTGGTGGTGAGGAGGTTAGAGATATGTTTTTCTCCATCTTTTGAAGCCTTGGGTGGCAGTCACGGTGGAGTCCGGACGCGACAAGGACTGGAAAGATTGAAGTTCGCAATATGGAGTTTTGACCGGATGTTGCAACTCGAGCATGGGATATAGGAGCACTGAGCAGCAAAGCCCTAAAGACAAAGGGGAGAAAAATGTGTTTTTTGAAGAATGTTTTGGAGGTGTTTGTAGAAGCTTGGAGCGCCAGCCGACCCCTGCCCGCCACATGGCGCAAGGGAAGATCCCACATGCGCGAGTCAAGGTGTGGATGCGGGGGTATATAGCCCAAAGTTGGGCTCACTAAGGGTATCACAAGAGGGAGAGGGAGCTCCTTGCATGGATTGCATATGGCGTGGTCTTGGGCGATGCCCATGGCGCTGTGTGGGAGCGGGAGCTGCACGCGGCGGCACTGTCGTGAAGGTGGCCTTTTGGAAAAAAGGGGCAGCGCCAATGGCACGGGCCCGCGTGGAACTGGTCGGCGGTCAATGCAATTGATAATGTGGCAGGCGACCGCAAGGTCCGGGTTCCCACCAACTTTTTGAGAGTAAGGACCCTCCTCCCGTGCACTAGCGAGGTTGCTAGTGATCAAGGCCTCGGGTAAGGGGCGGGTCTTATGAGTGTGAGAGAGAGAGGGTATGGGAATGTAGAGAGAGAGAGAGAGCCCAAAGGGTGGCCAAAGAAAGTAATCAAGTGCCGAGCAGAATGGTCCGAAGGAGCTCCAATGTGGCAAGACAAAGTGAATTCAAGGCCAAGTCAAAGTGGCCATTATAGGGTGGTTCAAACCAAGCCGGACGAGCGAAGAGCATGTCCGGGCAATCAAAGGTGGGTCTAGGGTAAAAAATAAGAAGGGAAAAAATAAAATTAAAAATCCTAAGTGCTAGGGGCACTAGCGACATCTCTAGTGCACCCCTCTCTCAAACTAGCACCCCCCTCTCAAGCACAAGCCAAAGTGAACAAAAGAGAGCAGATGAAGCAAGGCGGTTCCTCCCTTTAAAATTTCAAAATTGGGATGCCAGATAGGCCAATTAGACGGAATTTCCAATGTTAAAAAGGCCCCCACTATAAAAGTCAAATTTTAATCAAATTAGGGGCTTTTTTGTGCCGTTTAGCCTACAGAGTGGAGTTTCTTGACAGAGGAGTGTTCCTGTGAATCCCCTTTGTATTTTCTCATGAAAATGACCATTGTGATGGTAGTGCAAGCCTTGTATGTGCTTTCTAAAGTGTAATCAAGCCACTATTGCTCAGTTTTGCTGTCATTTCCCCCCCCCCCCCCCCCCCCCCCCTCCCTCTTTCTCCTGCTCTTGTGTTTCTCCGCGATGCCGACAGTGTGGATGTGTGCCCCCCTGGACCGGCGGTGTTTTCTGTGAGAGAGTGAGATTGAGCGGTTGTGTACGTGTGTAAGGGTGGAAATAGACTATGGCAGTAGGTATGCATTGTGTGGTGGTCTTGTGGAGTGTATCAGCATTGGAAAATGAGCTAGCGGCGGTCCGCTAGTGTAAAGTGTGTTTTTGAAGGTGTTTTCTAAGAGGATAGGGTGATGTGGATACCCTCAGCTATAGAGAGGCCTTTGTTTTGTGCCGACTATGTTCCCCCATTCCCCCTCTCCAGCGTCAATGCAACGTCTGCATGCTCTCTCGTACTGATGTGGATCCTTTTCACTTTTTCCCCTAGGCAATCCTTACGTTATGCCTTGGAAGTGGGAGATATTACTTCGGGCATGCATCAACTGTCCTATAAAATGCTTCTAGCCATTCTTTATAGATGAACACTTCTGTGTTCATGTCTTTGTATCTGCTTGTTTCTGTGGATTTTCCTCGCTTTGAGGTTTCCCACTTGTAAATTAATCCCAAAGATTTACCAAAAAAGTGTGTGTGTGTGTTTTTTTTTTCTTGTTTTTTTTTTTTGGGGGGGAGGTTGCCTCTGTCGTTTTTGCATATTGCTGCTTATCTCCCTTCCTTCTATGTTATTATAGATTTGGCCTCTTTAATGGCCATCATTTTAGGCAAAGCCACTTCATCTTCATCAAAGGGCGCTTTTTACTTTGCAAACAAACAAAGATGCTATTGGATTCTCTCTCTCTCTCTCTCTCTCTCTCTCTCTCTCTCTCTCTCTCTCTTGCACGCACATCCATACCCCACGTAGGTGCAAGCACGATGAAGTCTTGCATTATATTGATATGTTTGTGGATGTTTCATTATATTGTTACCCTGTGCAACTACATAAAGCCGAATAAGACAAGACACATTTTGAATTTTAATGCCCTTGATACTATTGCTTTTTATATCACAAAATTCCCTTGTATTTAAAGGCTTCATTTTAAAGCTGACCAAGATTCATTTTATTGAATTATTAAATTAATTTATTAGTATCTATGCTTATTAAATTTATCTTTTTTAATGATAACGTTAATATATTCTTTTGTTTTGGTTTTTAATGTGTTTTTTATTTTCTTACTTTTATTTTATTTTGTTTTCAAATAATAACGTGTAATGTGCATCTTTCACCTTATTAATTAAGTGCAGCTTTTTTGATATATAAAACCATTCAAGATTATGGTTGGGTTCATCAGAGTCGATGAAAGACATTAAAAAAGGAATGTGCCTTTACCATGGAGGTTGTCCATTGGCACAAAAGGAAATTACTTCTATGGACCCACAAAAAAAAAAGCAAGTCTCCCCCCCCTCAGAAGAGCAGTTCTATCGTCCACTTTTCAGCACAAAACGTGGATCGATGTGATTGAATTGAATCCAAAAACTACATACTCAACAACACTACCACTACACTACAACTCATTGGACGTCAAAATCATACATAACAAATTTTATAGAGCTACCTCTATCCCTTGTGAATGAAGAGAGAGGTGAAAGAAAGAGTACGAGGCTTTTGCTAACGACTCTTCTAAATTTAGCTTGTGTATGTATAATGAATATAATGTGCATTTTTATTTTCATTTTTTTTTCAAATGATAATGTGCAATGTGCATCTTATACCTCATTATTTAAGTGGGGCCTTTTCTAATATATACACCGTTTGTGATTATATATATATAATGGCTTATATAATTTAATACTAAAACACAATAAAATTTAATGTGATTGTAGACACTCATTGAAACTTACTTTCCTTAAATCTCATTCCTTGCTTAACTTAGCAGTCCTTTGTGTCTCTTCACCTTGTTTTGACATGCTAAAAAAGCTCTAGAGAACAAAAGATTAAAAAGTATTCATAGAAATTTGATTCTTGATGTGAAGTATTGATTCAATATTTTTTATATAGATTTTGATTTGTGAAAAATCATTTCACTTAAAGACTTTATAGAGATTCATTTCATTAATTGTTTTATTATTTTCTGACGTATTAAATCTATTTTTCTTTATGAATACATTAAAATAATCTTTTGTTCTAGTTTTTCAATGTGTTTTTTTCAAAGTAACACACACACACACACACACACACACACACACACACACACAAAATCTTTCACTGAATAAAAAAGCTTAGCTGATGATTATTTCAGGAGCCCTTCATCTACATCTCTATTATACCGCCCATTACATGATCACACAAACAACTGTCACAATAGAAGCATGTGTTTAGATGATCGGCCAAAGGTAGGATACGAGTCGCCAAGACTACCCCATACTCCCGAGTGCGGGGAGTAATGTCAAACTATCCTCTTAATTGATGACCATAACTGCGGTACAAGAAAATCTTATGAGAAGGTAGAAACTGGGCTAGCAGGTATAACCGATCTGAAAAACCTGGCTTTATTAAATATTCTATGTAATAATACTGTGGCCCTAGGCCCAGTACCTCAACAACCATCACCAATAGGATATTGTTTTTGAAATGCTCTCGACCCCAAAGAGTCACCCGAGTCACTCTCCTGATAGGTCCACCACTTGGTTTGAGAAACTGAGGTTCCTAACTGCGGAAATAAATGAAGTTCATAACGGAGTAAGGTTGCTCTCCGAGTAGAGGTACTGGACATATAAAGATGTGCAGTTGCTATGGAAAAAACCTGTTCTTGATTGTATGCCATAAATTATTAAATACGCCTGGTAAGCAGATTAGCTGAAGATGCTAAACTCCGAAAAGGTTACTCTGGACTTTGTTTTTTGTAAATATATCTCCCATCTTATATAGACCCACTGGTTTTTTACTCCTAGACCAGAGAGAATTTTTTTGACCCAAAACTGGTTATACTCTCACCTTTATGATAGGTGGATTTTTTACCCTAGTGATAACTGAATGACATAAAGCTTACTATAGGGTTGGGAAGTAGGTGTAAAACTGCTATTGTATGATCATCCGAGGCTTAATCCAATAAAATTCTTATACTAATTTACGGACCAGGTATCGACTATGGAATAGTTTGTTATCCATTACAAATTAGGTATGTGGTGTAGAATATGAGCTGTCCGTGCATTTAACTTTATACTATCTGTTCATTAAATGCTCTGTAGCATGGTTTCTTTCACCAAGTATGCAATGTAGCTGGAGTTGCTCCGAAAAATTGACTCTGGACTCGGTTTTTTGAAAAAATATCACTTTCTCTTTTGTAAACACACTGTACGACTCCGAGACCAAAATGGAAAATTACAAAAAACTACCCAAATGGTGGTAAATCTCTCACCTTTTAGTATGCCAAGAGCTTAAATCTGTTCTGCTCTTTGAACTGTTGTATAGCCGGATGATCTGGCTGTAGTGTGTTTTTTCGGTAAATGGAATTCTTGAAACTTGCTAAAAAATTGTTTTTTTTTTAAAAACCAGGCAGTGTATAGCTGTTTCGTTCTTGTTTATGATATGTTTTCTCATATTGCTATGAAGCATTGGGAATTTCACTATGGTTTACTTTAAGAACAAAAGGAAAGTTGGGATTCGCTTATAAAATTCCGTAAAATAAGGTGAGTGGCATATAATGGCTGAGTTTGGAAAACCGTTGTTTAGCTTGGATTACTGCCAGGTTTTGATGGTATGCTCATGATGACTGTACTAATTACTAAAGCATGATGTCTAAATGGAAATTGGGATTTCTATATGTTTTGTTTACTTCCCAAAAGGAGGTTAACACTGTCGTAGGATGTATACACTTCATGGCTCGGATTGAATGCTGGAATTTCTCAAATTAAGTTAAACTTAAAAATAAACAAAAAAGTGAGCGTGAAAGTTCGGGTACCTTGGTAAGTTAAAAAACAAAGTGTACTCTAGACAATGGTACTGATCTTGGACTGAATTTGTTAGAACAGACGATGAAACTATTGAATTTCGGAATTGACTGAATACTGCTGGTGTATTGCCATAGTTCCGGATATTTTGTAAGTAAATGAATGACAACATATACAGGAAAGTGGATGATAGCTGGTTTCAAATTACTGTTCACCTAGTCAGCATACACACTGATTTTTACTAGCCATTTGGAAACTTGAATATTCAATAATAAGTCCTTGCCGTTGACTGCTGGTTTTTTTTCTCAAATGGATATTAACTGGTCTTTTTTCTAAACAGCTTGTTGTGTATAAAACAATAAGCTGCTTGTAGGATGGTTTTTTATAAAAAATAAAAAAAGGGGGGTGCTTGATTCGATGAGGTTGTCATAAATTTTGCATTTATCTAAGCCTGGCTGGAGACTTTCGAGACATTTCTCGGACGATGTCTGAGCTTGCTCTTTTATGAATGAGTCGTCCAGTGTAATATGGTATACATTTGATTAGCTAACATATGGCAGCAATATGTTTGACATAACATAATAGCAAGGGTATTTGTTGAATAAAGTTATGAATTTATCTAAGATAGGGATATCTCAGGAATGTAAAGAGGTAAATCCGGAGTTGTTTTTTTGGGGTGTGATCCCAGTTTGGTTATAAATCTGGTTCCAAATATAGGATCAGGTCTAAAAAGTTGTATTTACAAAAGAAGTGGTAAGATTAGGTCTGGCTTAAGATTGCTTGTATATAGATCAATAGATTTTAAGGTTACTCCTATTTGATTAGGAACGAAGTTGTGGAATTTTTTATTTGATATTTTATTTAACTCCTTAAATCTTAAGGATTGGTTAAAGAAAGCTTTGTATAAAAAATAGTAGAATCAGATTTATGGCTGCTCTATGAGGATGATCACTTTCCGTTTCAGATTGGCAGAAAAGCCATGAAACTTTGTTTTTTCTAAAAAGAAACTTTTTAATCCAAAAATACACAAATTACAAGTTAAGAACTATGTTTTTTTTATAGTGACATGGATAACAATTGGGATGCCCAGCATCACCTGCGTACAGTCACGTGCTAACGAATTGTTTTCTTGTGGCTATGGGTGTAGGTGAGGGCTACCTTCCTTGATTAAAACGTTCTGTTCTTAACTAATGGTGGATCTCTTATTGTGAAGCAAAATTTCCCAGACTTTGGGTTTGAGGATTCCTGAGCTATATTCTATTATCTTCATTACCTTGTACATAATTTATTTCAACAACAAAGAGATTATTGTACAAATCCATTGTACTTTTCTAGAATTGTTGGTCTGTGAACAGTTAGTGTTCGTTTGCATATATATATAGATTTAGAACTGCTACACACACAATAAACGCAAAAGAGAGATTCACTTGGCTGTTGATCTCTCTCAGACAATGACTCTAGAAACTTTCGCCTATTATAGTATAATTTTTATACTCTAATAGGCCGGGGTGCTATCACACAGTCTCAGTGGTTTTTTAACATGACTGGAGTAAGGTTGCTAGCACTACCATTCCATTGTATATTCATGTTTCTCACTTTACCTTAAATACTATCATTTACATAATCTATTACTTCTGTTAACCAGGTTGTGGGAAAGCTCACTGCAAGAATTAAAGTCTGCTCTGACCCCAAAAAAAGAGCTTTGATTTCGGAGAAGTTACAACTCGCTAAAGAAAATGAAAAGACCTTCCCTCATATCTCACTTAGGATTAGGCCTTATCTACATAGGGCTGTAAAATTCAAAAAGATGTAACTCTTTGTGTTAGATCTTCAGGTCTACACTTCTCTTCCAATACTATGGAATTCTAACTACTGATAATTTTGCAGATTGTTTCCCTTTCCCAAGGGCTCGCTCTTCCTGTGGAATCCCTTTCCCTTGCCTCTCTACTTGTTCTAAAATGTATACAAGATAGAGAAGCCTCTGCCCTAATTTATGATGCTTCGAAGGAGTCTAGTCTGTCTCTTGTCCAACTTATTTCATTCGACCAATGGGTTAAAGTACTAGCTCTCCTTGTAAAAAATAAATATGATGGTATCAACCTTTTGATGGAATTTACTTCTAATCTGGCTGGACTTTCCAAAGCACATATTCAGGACTTAGCATCTTTCTCTTCCAAAGGCTCTGAACTTTCCAATCTTCTTAGAAAATTTTGTGGGCTTAGTCCTATCTTTGTTATAGCTCCCTCTACGCCTATAGTCCCTCCACCAAATAGCCTCTTTTGTAGAGATGCAGCTGCATTAGAAGCGGTAAAAGAATTTCAGAAAGACCTTTGTTCACTCAGTGAAGCTTCGCTTTTGGACATGGTACCGAAAGTTTCTAGGGCCTTTCCTTTTTTACCTTCACGGCAAATTGAGGTGGAATCCTTGGGGGTAGACCATAGGCTGTGGATGTTCCCAAATAAAGGATTTCTAGCACCCATTGTTGGACGGGTACGCCGCGACGGACGTCAGCACTGCGAGAACTCACCTAACAAGTAATGTCAGCTAAGGACGAAGATCGACCCGCAGGCACCTGGAAGCAAGCATAAGGTGTCAACCACACTTGACTGACTCCTAACTAATTCCTACAGAGGTCCCTACCACTTGTCTAAGTCACAGTCTTCAAAAGTGCAAAAGAGGATTCTTCCTACAACGCTTGCTAGAGCCGGCGGACACCCATCAAACACTTTCGAAACACCATGGAAGTTGAAGGAAACCCTACTAATACCTATAGGCCGCTCTCCCGAAGGTCTATGAACCAAAATCTGGACCCAAAATACCCGGTGCAGAAACACGTAGGATGTCTGGTCGAAATCTACAGGTCTTCGTTTCCAAAATCTGAAGTGCCTAATGTGTAGCTCTACTCAATGTGAACGAGTGGATATGCTGCAATGTGAAATCAGATAACATATGCTCACCCAAACAACCGATTAAGCTCGTAGAAGAAGCTCCCAAAGCGGGACCGTACGTGCGCAATGTTGGTATCGGCTTGTAGCTCTAGTCGGGGGCAACACGCTGCACTTCCGCTCACTCACAGACTTAAAACTTGTTTAAAATGACAAGAATTTTTTCATTAAGGTCAAAAAGTGGTATATATACCTTACCACTTCTCAAACCCTAAAGTTCCACAATCAACCATCTACTCTATCTAACTATCAAAACTGGGATACCAGCTGGAAACTTCTGTAAGTTCTAATAGCTACAAGGTGAAAAATCGGGTTTTCTTTAGCGAATGAATAATTACAGAAAATAATATTCCGCCGAGTAGTTAGATACTGTGGGGTGTGTCCAGCTTCTAACATCCCCCCCCCTCCTTGTTCATGTCGTCCTCGACATGGCCTTGAACCTTTTGCTTCATCTTAGAGTCTCCCGCATCTTTAGCAGTCATTCGTACCGTGCATGTAGATTTAGCATTGTTGGGCCAAAGATATCTGTATGCATGGTGAAGAACCCCGTGTAGAATGCTTCTTCAAATGCCTGGAGGTGATAGGATGGGAGAAACATAATTCTTTGATACAACGCATGTATCACCTCCTTGGAAGGCTGACCTGACATATCATAAGCACATCTGTATGTGTCCTGGAAGAAGAATATGCTGTCAGTCACCTGTCCTGGTTTGAAGGTCTCAAACACTGCTAGGATGGTTCTTCAGATCTTTCTCATCATAATGCATGTAAGGTCAGGTGAGACAGTGAACAACTTTATGGCGCCCGCTAGGGTTTTCACCATGTATTGTACACTTATTCTCTCACCTGCCTTCATGCCTGGCAGCTTTGGGTAGTTCAGCCAAGTGGGTTGGCTTCTTTGTAAGGTTTCTTGTGCTTTCCACGTCCTAACCCTTGGTAGAGGACAGAAGCTGAGGTTATCTTTGATGTGTTTTGGTGCCTCTACCAAGTGTATTAGGTATTGCGGGTACTTGGTAAGGCAAGCCTTCCTCCACTTTGGCTAAGAATCCACTATTAGCTTTACTCCTTCTGGCCTTGAGGTGTCTGCGTTGTAGAGAGGGACCGTTGGCTCTTCACTGATTCGCCTGTTTATTGTTGCTGCCTCATACTTCAGCAATGGATATGGAAGAGAGGGTTGAAGCCATTCACGCCTGAGATTGCTGGCGTCGATTTTTTGAATTGTCATAGATTTGAAAACCCTCTGTTCCCATTCCAAGGCTTCCTTTGTGCTTTCTCTGAGCTCTGCCTCTATTGCTTTACGCAATTTTTCCTCCTCTTCTTGTGTTAGATCCTGGAGCTATTGAGAGGATCCTGCTATGCTTTCCTCTGGCATGGGTGTGTCCACAGGATCTGCCACATTGTCGAGGTCGATGCCCTCATTGGCAGCTGGCCCTGAGCTCTCTGCTTTTGCTTGTTGCCGGCCTTTCAATTCCTCTATTTGCTTGAGGAGTGTCTGCTTTTCCGCTTCAACTTCTCCGCCCATAGTCACGAGGAGGTCATTGAGTTCAGCATTTACCTTTTTAGCCTCCTCGAGCTTTATCTTTATGCTCTCCAATTCTTCTTGTAGGGCTTTTCGGTTGTCCTCCAGTCTGGTTTGCATTGCGATAGAGCCTTCAGCCATCATCAACCTCTGCTTCTTCTCGAGAGTCAACTCCTTTTGGAGTTCTTGCATCTGCTCCTCATATATTTGACTCTCGGAAATGATTTGAGTCGAGCTTGTAGCTCTAACTCTCGCAGGTGATGCTCGCAGCCTCTGGATGGTTTGATCTTTGACTTTTAATTGGTCCTTGAGCTCAAGGACTTCATCCAGGCTTGCTTCTTGTTCTATCTCTGCCTTTTTCTTTGCATTCCTCATGGCCTCTACTTCTTTAGTTTCCTCTGCTAGTTGGAGTGTCAGATTATCCCGTTCTTTTTCGGCATCTCGCAATGACTTGCTGAGTTGCAGACACTCTTCTTCAACTGCTTGCAGTCTTTTTGCTGCTGCCTCATTTGCTTCTTCCTTTGCTTGGAAGTTTTGTAGAGCCGTGGCCAAGCTGGTTTGGAGGTCAGCTTCTCTTTCTTTTTGTCCTTGGCTTTGTGCCCGCAGAATATCTCTTTCCATCTTAGTTTTTTCTTCGGTGGCCTTTAGAGTTATTAATTCTTCGTCTGATGCCACCGATTGTGCTCTTATTCCAGATAGCATTGTCATCACCACGTCCCAATCATTCGAGGGCGGGTGCAGGTCTATTGTGTCGGTAGCAATTTCCTTTAGCTCGACTAGCCGAATGCCTGGCATATGTTCTTTATGCTTTGTTCTCGCCAAGTCAAATGCGACTGTGGCGGCTTCTTCCCTTGTATAACCTGCAACTAGCAGGTCCAAAAATGCATAATATGCCTCCTCGAGCTCTTTTTGTTCAGACGCAGGCTTGGTCTCTTCTTTGGGCTTAGGTTCTGGCCTTTGCTCTTGTTGCTCAGCATGGTGTTCTTCTTGATTGTCCCCAGCCTCCCTATCTTCTGGTGGAGGGCTGCTAGGAGGTGGTGATGGCTGTGGGCTCGGTTTAGGGCTATCTGGTAAAGCTGCAGGTTTGCCCTTAAAGTCTCTATCTGCTTTCCTTTTTCTTTCCCTTTCTTGGTTTTCTTGTTCATCTAGCAATGTTTGCCTTATCTGCTCCACTTCTTCCTCGGTGAAAGGGACATGGGGAATGTTTTCCGCTGCAGCATCAAGAATCTCGAAATTCTTGATATAGTCTTGCGGTCCCTCTGCACTCTTCTGGAGGATCCGGACATAGACTCGAGATATGGCTTCCATAATTCGTTTAAATCACCCTTGAGAGCTCTTTCTGCTCGGAAACTCTCCATCAGCCTCTCGAGTCTAGCCGCTTTTGTGATCTTGTCTCTTTGACCGGCACTTGAGCAGATTCCTTTTTTCCTTTCTTCTGCTTAGGTTGCTCCTCTGCCACTGGCTCTAGTAGTCTCTTCAACCTTGTAGCCACCCTTGGTGCTCGTTGTGGCTCGTCTTCTTTGTCTTCCTTTACCCTTAGCCAGTCATTCTGAGATGGGGGGTCATGCCACCTTCCCTTGGCGTGTAGTGATGCATAAATTACCTTGGTTATCATTTCTCCTGGAACTATGTAGGTTGGCTTTTTGTTTCCCATTTTTACCAAGCTATCATGTATGTATGCCGCATATTTGATTATCTTTGGGGTGCCTTTTGTCATTGCCCAAGTAAACGTTGTGGCAATTGCACCTGGCGGCATCCTGTACTTCTGTGGCCTCTTCGTGCACATGTGGAAGTACTGGTTGTATAATTGGCTCATGATCGCCACCTTTGGGTTGGCGATGTCTTCGAAGGTGTAATTAGCCTTTTTCTCTTTGTACACCTTGACGTCATCCCTTCTCTTTGTCACACTGTCTCCCTGATTGGAAAGATCTAGTGCATGGGCTACAACCCGCTCCGTGATAACGATCTTTGTATCGGGTCTGTCGTGCAAGTCTGTCACTTTGGCCACTCCATCCTCTTTGATGCTTGTTACAAACTCCCATACTCTTTTGACGTCCACTCCTGCTGGTATTGCTTCGAAATAGTTATGAAGGTCAATTTTCTCCAAGTAGCCGGCCATTTTGCTTCGGACAAATTCATTGAGCTCTTTTGGCAGCATTGGCAGCTCTATTACATTGCCGTCATTGTCTTTGAACACCCCCTGGTAGATCTTTAGGTCGTTTGACTCTAACAGATCTTCCTGTATCCAGGTGCTGGTGGGCTTTAGTGTTCCCTCTGGAATGACAAAAGGTTCCACCTCGTCCAGATAATCTTTGATTGTCATTCTCTTCTTCTTTGCCAGTGACTTCGAGGCTGCCATAGATCCTGTTGCACTCAGCAATCCAAAGTTAGCGTTTTTTCCATATCAGCTGCTAAACTGAGTTTTACTTATCCAAATGACTTGAAAATTGAAATTATAGCTTAAAAGGAACTTGTGAAGCTGAGCATGTGCTCACAGTGCAAATCTGGCCAAAAAAATCCATCTAGACATCCTACGCGTAGGATGTCTTTTTCTTCAGAATTGGTTCATACTTGACATGTAGGTAGTGTAAGGCTCATGGAACATGGTTATACGCTTGGATTTGAATTTGAATGTCAAAAAGTGGATTTTTGGGCTGATTTAGGCTTTAGGTCACATTTTGGGTAGATTGTCTATCATGGGTAGCAATTGATGTCCAAATGGGTTGAACCTTGGTGTATGGGCTCAATGCATCATGGTATTGGCTCCTATGATGTCATTTCTTGCACAGAAGGCTAAATTCAAGCTTAAGACATCCTACGCGTAGGATGTCTATTTCATCAGAATTGCATGAAACTTGTTCTGTGGGTTGTCCTTGGCCTATGGAACATGGCCATGTTCTTGGATTTGCATTTGGATAAGATTTGATGCCTGTAGGGCTCTGTGAGGTGTTTTTGAGCTCAAAAAGTGTTTCTTGAAGGTGTTGGTGGTCAAAAGTGATTAGAATGGCTTCAAACTTGACATATGGGCTCTTGCTGATGAGGTAATCAAATATGGAATGAAAAAACTTTTCTTCCATGCCAAAAAGGTCCATTAGACATCCTACGCGTAGGATGTCTTATTCCTCATTTTTACTCCCTTACCACACAGAAAGTTAGCTGATGTGTATGTGAATGTGTTGTGTAGGTTTCATGAGATTTGGACAAGATTTGGTAGGTCAATGGCCCATTAGTGCCTTCGTTTTTCCATGCATATGAGGTCAAATCTGATCCAAATGTGATGAAACTTGGTGTACGGCTTGTAACTGTCATTCAGAACATGTGCATGACAAGAATTGTTGGGTTTTGTGCCAAAAAATGCCCTTGAGACATCCTTCGCGTAGGATGTCTCCTGATGATTTTTCCAGTGTTAGTGCTCCCAGTGCTTGCCCTTTGCCCCCCTAAGTCCCTTTTTAGCCTAATTTCAATAAAAAAGTCAAATGGATAGAGTATAATTCCCTATGTGGACTTCAGAGCCTGCGAGCCGTTTTCTGACTTTTGGAGTGCTTTTTGGCGATGAAATTCCTCGATGTTGGTCTCCATAGCTTCCCAATCCCTTGGGGATCCTTACCGTATGGTTTTTGTTGACTTTGGCTTCACTGGAGCTCCATTTGGCAATTTGTCGCTCTAGAAGCACCCGTGGTGGCGTTTACATACCTTTGATGATTTGTGGTGGTCTACCACCATAGGACTTGGTTGTTGATGGTCTAGGAAAGCCGCTCGTGAAGTTTGGTGGCAAACGGACTTGCGGTTTGGCCACAAGTGCATTTTGACGCTTTGTGTGTCTGATGCCGTTTCTGAGGTTTAGTGCCGCTTCGGGTCACTTTTTGGTCATGCGGGTCATATGGACTTGTCGAGCATGTCGAGATGCTCCTACCCATAAATTTTGGTAGCATTTGGTCGCGGTTTCGCTGATTTCCCATTTGGTGGCCTCTTGCGGGTTTCTGGGAATTAGGGTTTTTTTCGATGGTTTCCCACTGCCTTTGGCTATCCAGGACTGGTCTCCTAGACTAGGGTAAGCTGTCGATGAAGTCTTGTTGCTTTTGGGTTAGCCGTTAGGCCCGCCGTTTCTACTTGCAGGTCTCTACCGCTCGCTTTGTATGTGACCTCTATGCTAGTTTTTGCGATAGAATGACAAACATGTGCGAAAAGCTCAAGGTGGTGAGCCTACCTCTCATGTCTGGAGCTGGTCGGGTAGACGTGCGCGTCGTAGAAGCTGCTGGAAGGTCCATCCGCTCTAGGTGGCAAAAGCTTTCTCCACAAAGTCAATAGTGAGAATGAGCTAAAAATGTGGTGAAAAATTCTTATAATGGAAGTTCCCGAACCATTTTTCATGAAATTTGACATGTGTTCCTATTTTTCTGCAAGATGCAGTTTAGGCTCAAAAATTTCTTGATTTGGACTCCATTTGCTCTGTTTACCAGAAATTTGTCATTTCGGTCAAAACCTGGCTAAAACACGCTTTCCGCTCCAGTCTCGTAATTGCACCCCTACTGTACCATAGGTTGTTCTTTAGTCACTGGTCATCCCCATATTTTTTGTTTTTCATTACGACTGTTTTTCACATGTTTTTTGTATTTTTGAAGTTTTTCTGCCGAAAATTAGCAAAATGAAAAGAAAAATAGCAAATTAAACCCAGAAAATCCCCAAAATTCATAATAGATCACAAACATCACCGCAACACATTATATACACTCACATGCAATTTTTATGGCCGGATTTCTCTGTTTTACCAATATTTTGCCTGAAAAAATGGCTATTTCTACTTATATACACACACCTATGGGCTTGATTTGGCATTTGGCCCCATATACCTGTAGCTTCATGCTGTATAAGGGCATATATACTTGGGTTACTCCAGAAAATTTCGCAATCAAACGTTAACCCTTAAAATAGTCGAAAATCATGCCCCTTTGTTTTGCTCTTTCTGTTATTGGTTCCGCATTGAGAATGCCTCCCCTCCTCCTAGTCGGAGTCCTCCCGGACGACAAGGTTTCGCCTCGGAGTATGTGCCGTTCATAGGTTGAAAAAGTTGTGCTAATGCCTGGCCAATTAATGTGGCCCTATTTTATGCATACTCGGTCAATGCATGGAAAAATTAATGATGTACAAGAGAAGGGAATAAGCAAGATGCTTATTGGCATTCGCCATCGAGGCTTCCTGCTTTCTTTGCAAGTAGCAACTGTAATTCTACTGCTCTCTGTTTAATTGTCTTTTTGGCAAGAGGCAAGTGCTTTGCCGACACTGTTGTTGGAGTCGTATCTGTATCTGAGGATAGAGATGGCCTGGATGTGATAGCTATGGGCCTTATGGCCTTGGCTTTCCATTGGTAGTTTGGTGCTGCCAACTTTTGTAGATGGTTTGGCACTTTCTTGTTTGCCACTGGTTTGTGTGTCATCGGCATCCACATATATCGGTTCTCCTTGTTAACCTGCAGATGTCTGCTTTCTATTGTTGCTTGTACCGTAAGTATTTCCTTTGGCTTTTGCTTTGGTATCCAAATGTGAGTGACATTTGGGTTATGGCTAAGCATTTTCTTTGGGATCCATATCTGCTTGGTTACCTTGGTTTTGGGTTGCACCGTCTGCTTTGTTGGAATCCGGTTGCTACATTGTTTCCTTCCCGCCATGGCCTTTCTATCCTTCCGCATCCATACTTGTTTACCTTGTTTTGGTAGCTTAGATTTTTGTAGTGTAGTCGGTGACTTCAGCTGTCTGTGATTAGCATGGTTGGCCTTTACCTGGTTGTTGGTCTCAGGTTTCATGTTGTTCTTTGATGATATTTGTTCTTTTGTCTTTGTTGCCAGTGTTTGCATGGCTTGCAGTTGATCATGATGGTACTTCTGAGAAAAAGCTATTACCTGTTGTTCATGTTCGTGCTGAATTTTGATCGCCTCTGCTTTCCAGTCTATCTGGACATTGTATGCTTTTTGCCAAGGTTGCCCTAGCATCATTGGTTGTTGTGTGCTTTCATCTGTCACCACATAGAATTTGTGTGGGTAAATATATTGATGTAGCTGTACATGCAATATAGTCCATCCTAATGTTTTCAATGCGTGTGATGTGCTACTTTCCAGCACTTGTTGAGTAGGATGAAGTTGATCTGTGACTTGGAGTTGTTGGTATAATCCGTAAGAGATCAAATTTGCTTGAGCACCCGAATCAAGCAAGGTTGTTGATTCAACTTGATTGTTGCCCACCTTGACTGTAATTATTAGCTCTACTGTTTCCTCCTCCAAGTTCATCAGTCGAATGGCATTGATTCTCAATGGTGGTTTACTCTGTTGTTGTTGTCGCAGAAGCCGTCTTTTTGCAATGCGTTCTTGTGCTTCGGCTTGAGCTTCCTCTTGTACTCTCTGTTTTTCCTTCATTCTTTGCTTCCCTTGGTGAATTTGTTGGAGCATCTCCTGTGTGAGTGGTAGATGATATCTCCTCAGTCGACACCCACTAATCCAGTTTGGCATTTCTTCACCTGCTAATGTAGCAAGCTTGACAGCTCCACTTTGTGATAGATCATGAATCACAAATGGTCCCATCCCTCGCTTTTTTAGTTTCTTGGCATGCTGCTTCAAGGTATAAACAAGTACGTAATCACCTGTTTTGAACTCTTTGGTACGCACATGTTTGTCAAAAAATTCCTTTTGTCTTCTCTTTTTAGCATAGATCGAAGCGACAGCTCATAAGCGGAGTTCATCTAGCCTTCCAAGATCATTAATTCTTGAAGAGAGTTCATGCCCTGTCCATTCCAAGCTTGTTGCTACTCGTAGAGTTGGGATTAAAAACTCTATGGGTAGTATAGCATTTAGCCCAAACACCATGTTATATGGTGTTGTTCCTATCGAGGTTTTGTAAGCTACCCTGTATGCCCATAGTGTTGAGTGTAGCTGCTAATCCCAATCGGTTCTTGATTCTGACACTATTTTAGTGAGAACAGTGCATAGTGTTTTATTCGTGGCCTCCTCTTGCCCATTGGCCTGTGGATGGTATGGTGCTGATTTCCTATGTATGACCATGAATTCCTCTAGTAGATATTCAATGACTTCATTGAGGAAGTGTGTTCCACGGTCACTGACAATTTCTATTGGTAACCCGTAACGTACAAAAACATTCTCATACAAAAATTGAGCTGTGGTGCGTGCATCAACTTTTTGTGTTGCTTTGGCCTCGACCCATTTTGTGAGATAGTCCGTAGCCACAATGATATATTGGGTATGGGTGCGATATGCAGGGGGTGATATAGGTCCCACAAAATCAATGCCCCATTTTGCAAATGCCCTTGCCCCCATCATTGGCCTTAATGGCATCTCATCTCTTTTGATTGGTATCTTGGTGCGTTGACATGCATCACAACGCTTTACAAACTCATCGGCATCCATGTGCAATGTAGGCCACCAAATTCCTGCAGTCAAGACAATTTTTGCCGTCTTATCGCCCGAAAAGTGGCCTCCACTTACTCCGCTATGTGCATGTTCGAGAATCAGCAGGTATTTGTTACCATATACATGTGGTAGTGATGTGTGTGAACACACTAGGACCGCCGGGGCATTTTTTCCCTCTTTAGGAGGTTTTTTCCCCCGTGCATTGTATATACGCCCATCACTCTAGGGCTATCTATCTTTCCATTGCACACTAAGTAACACACTCTCTATTGTGTGCCTTGAGCTTCCTTCGTCTTCTCCAAGCTGTGTGTGTTTCTCTGCAACCCTAATTCCAACAATTGGTATCAGAGCAGGTCACGTCCTCCCGGGCTTAGTCGCCAGCTGCTCCAGCACACGCCTGCTCACTTTCTCCGATTTCAGTGAGCTTTGGCAAGCGTTCGCAGGTCGACAAATATTTTGGGAAAGCTCGAAGAGCTCGGTCTGCTCAGAATTTTGATTTGGGCTCATTTCGGCCTCCGTTTCCACTACGGGCAGTACTGCACAGGTTATTTCGTCATTTTGTGCAGATTTTTTGTCAGTGCCGTTTTCTGCATAACAGGTGCCTTATAGTCTTCTACGGTTTGTGCTATATAGCACAAGTTGTTCCCGCTCCATTTCTCCTATTTTCGGGCAGTTTTCACATCAGGTGCAGCATTTACCATGGCTGACAACAACAACACAGATGTGTTCAAGATGTTTGCTGCTGAGGACAGGTTGGATGGGGACAACTACCCTATGTGGGCTTATATGATGCAACACGTTCTTGTGTCAAAAGGTGTCTGGAACATTGTGCAGGGCATTGATGTACGTCCTGGTTCTGAGGATGTAGGCGATGTTGAGGATGTTGCAGGTCTTGCTGCAAGGATTGCTGCTATTAGAGTTGTTTTGCCTACAATAGAACAAGCTCATTGGGATGTAAAGGATGCACAGGCTCATGCATTGATTGTGTTTTCTGTGAAGTGCACCATTGTTCCTTACATCCGTTGAGCAAAATTTGCGAAACAGGCTTGGGATATTTTGGCTGGTCTTTATGCAAGCCACAATGAGGCTAAAATTGCTTTGCTGCGTAAAGAGCTAGAGTCGAAGATTATGCATGAGGAAGATGATATGGACACTTTCCTTGCTAGTGTCAAGGATATCAATGAGCAACTCATTTCTGCAGGTGAAGTCATTTCTGACAGTTCCCTTGTGCAGACTGTTCTTGATGCCTTACCAGATTCCTACCAGACTTTTGCTAGTACTTGGAGACTGATGACCCAAGGAAATCCTGAAGTTGTCAAGTTTGATGCATTATGCACATTGCTGTTGCAAGAGTCACTTTCTAGAAAAAACAGGACTAGGCAGCGTGCAGTTGAACAGGCTTTTATTGCTTCTCAAAGAAAGGGTGGTAACAGTAATGCAGCCACTTCTTATGGTTCTGCTGCGAGTGGCAAAAATTCTGTTCCTAATGCTTCTGCTGGCAGCACTTCGTCTGGCAATTCTGGTGATAAGGGCAAAAAGAAGATGCGTTGCCATTATTGTAAAGCCAATGATCACTTGATCAAGTCGTGTCCTAAGTTGAAGGCCAAAGAGGCTAAGAAGAAAGAGGGTGGTTCCACTGCAAATGCTGGTTCCACTACAAATGCAGCCATTGTTGAGTCTTCTGTGAAAGGGGATTGTGATGCTGATGTTGATGCAGAATGGGCTTTTAGCGCAGAGTGCACTTACAATCCTGCTGTCCATGACGCATGCTTGTCAGTTGCTGCAGATTCACATGTGTGGTATTTCGACAGTGGTGCTACAAAGCACATTACCTCACATCGTGAATTGTTTACCTCTCTCGAGTCTGTCCCTCATGGGAATTCAGTCACTTGTGCCAACAACGCCTCTTATCCAGTTCAGGGAGTTGGAAAGATTGTGCTCACTGCTGCTAATGGCAGTTCCTTCACACTTGTTGATGCACTTTATGTACCTGGGATCAAGAAGAATCTCTTGTCTGTATCCGCACTTGCTAGACTTGGACTTGTAGTCAAATTTGTGGATGACAGATGTACAGTTCATGATCTCAGTTTTGGTGATGAAATTGTTGCATCTGGGCTTTTGTGCCGTGGGCTGTATAAGCTCACTTTGTATGACAAGTGTGGACAAAATTTTGCAAATGCTGTTGTAGATTCAAGGGCTATTTCAGATGCAAAACTTTGGCATGCACGTTTTGGTCATCTGAATTTTGCCAGTTTGCTGCGTTTGCAGAAATCTGATATGGTTGCTTCTTTGCCGCCTCTTGAAGCACCTATCAAACATGTTTGTGAAGGCTGTATTCTGGGTAAAATGCAGCGTTCTAAGTTTCCAAAGGATGGTTCAGTTAGGGCCACATGCAGGTTGCAACTTGTGCATAGTGATGTTTGTGGGCCCATGCAAACTCCGTCCTTGGGCAATTACCTGTACTTCGTGACTTTCATTGATGATTACTCCAGGCATGCATGGGTATTTCCGCTTAAAGCAAAGTCCGAAGTTTTTATGTGCTTCAAACAATTTTTGGCTATGGCTGAAAATGTCTCAAAATGTACTATGGGCACCCTCCGTTCCGATTGAGGGGGGGAGTATATGTCTCATGAATTTAATGCATTTCTGGCTAGTCGTGGGATAAAACACCAATGTACAGTGCCTTATACACCTCAGCAAAATGGTGTTGCTGAGAGGAAAAACAGGTCACTAACGGAAATGGCACGATGTATGGTCAAAAGTCAAGCTTTGCCGCATTCTTTTTGGCTTGAGGCCATCATGTGTGCCACTTATGTACTTAGCAGGTGTCCTACGAAAGCTTTGCTGTCTATTACTCCATATGAAGCATGGCATGATAGAAAACCTTCTATTGAGCACATGCGTGTTTTTGGCTGTTTGGCATATGCTTTGGTGCCACAAGTGCAGCACAGAAAATTGGATGATAAGGCTGTCAAATGTATTTTTGTTGGTTATAGTGCTGAAAGCAAAGGTTACAGGTTGTATCATCCGCAAACAAAACGTATTTTGGTTTCACGGGATGTAGTGTTTGTGGAAGATTCTGTTCAACCCTTGCTGTCATGTACTAGAGACAGTAATGTAAGCTCACAGGACATTTATGACACTTTGTTGCCTCTTTTCAGTGGTGGAAATACGAATGTAAGTTCCAATGAGGCAAATGTACAGCCTATGGGGGTTTCTGAAAATGTTTTAGAACAGCCTATTACTGATGCAGATGTACATGATGTACTTGATGAGGAAAGGGCTGAAAATGAGCAGGCTAGAGGTATGCCAAAATGACTGGTGCACACTTTGCGTGACAGTAAATTGGATGCACCTTTATCTAGTCGTACTCGTTCAGGCTCTTGCCATGCATCTTATGCATCAGATTGTTATGCTTTGGCTATGTCTAGTTTACATGATGTTGAGGAGCCTCTGTCTTTTGATGAAGCACAGAATTCAGAAAATTGGATTGCTGCCATGAAATCAGAATATGATGCACTTATAGAGAATGACACATGGACTTTATGTGATTTGCCTCCTGGCAAAAAGGCCATTGGTACCAAGTGGGTTTACAAGTTGAAACGCAAGCCGGATGGTGAGATCGATCGCCATAAGGCTCGACTTGTTGCAAAGGGTTATGCACAACAAAAAGGCATAGATTATGAAGAGACTTTTGCTCCCACTTGTCGTATGACTACTGTGCGTTTTCTATGTGCATTGGCAGCTCATTTTGGTTGGGATGTACATCAATCAGACATTGTTACTGCTTTCTTGAATGGTGACATATTTGAGGAAGTTTATGTAACGCAGCCTCGCGGTTTTGTCATAAAAGGACAAGAGGACAAAGTGTGCAAATGTAAGAAGGCTTTGTATGGGTTGAAGCAATCTCCTCGTGCTTGGTATGAGAAAGCTGACACTCATTTGGTTAAACGAGGCTTTCGTAACAGTCCAACAGAAAGCACATTGTATGTAAAGCGTGAGGATGATGTATTTCTCATTGTGGTTCTTTATGTTGATGATTTGCTGATCACTGGACCAAATGAGAGACATATTTCTGAATTTAAGATTTATTTGAATGCTACTTTCAAGATGAAAGATTTGGGGCTGTTGCATCATTACTTGGGTATACAGTTTAAGCAGTGTGATGGTGGTATTGCCTTGTGTCAGAAAAGTTACATAGAGACATTGCTATGTAAGTTTGGACTTGAGGATTGCAAACCTATTGCCACTCCCATGGAAACAGGTTTGAAGTTGAGTCTACATGATGCTGGCGATCCTGCTGATGTCACTCTTTACCAAACTGCTGTTGGCTGCCTCATTTATGTATGCAACACGAGGCCAGATATTCAGTTTGCAGTCTCGCAGGTCAGCAGATTTATGCATAGCCCAGGGTCTAAGCATTGGCAGGCTGTCAAGAGTATTTTCCGCTACCTTAGTGGCACTTTACATCTTGGCTTGTTTAATCCCAAGGGGGGATCATTGCCGCCAGACTTACATGCTTTTTCGGACTCAGATTGGGCTGGTTGTTTTGACACGCGAGTGTCCACAAGTGGTTTTTGTTTGATGCTTGGCAGTTCATGTATATCATGGTTGAGCAAGAAGCAACCTACTGTGGCCACTTCGAGTTGTGAGGCTGAGTACAGGGCAGTCTTCACAGCTACGGTTGAGTGTGTATGGCTCAGACGCCTTATGGCTGACTTGGGTGTTGGACAGGACACTGCCAACACTATCTACACTGACAGTCAGAGCGCGTTGGCAGTTGCGAGGAACCCAGTTTTTCATGCTCGCACAAAGCACATTGAGGTGCATTACCACTATGTCAGGGAGAGGCTCTCAGCAGGAGAGATCAGCTTGGCTTATGTGCCAACACAGGACAACCTTGCAGATCTTTTCACAAAGGCATTGTCTCGTGAGAAGCTTGAAGCTTTCCGCAAAGCTTTGGGCTTACTCCCCTTTGTGGACTGATCCTGTCCTCAGGGCATGGCACTTCCCTTTACTCATGTGCCAGCTCTCGTTCACCGCATCACTCCAGGGGGGATTTGTTACCATATACATGTGGTAGTGATGTGTGTGAACACACTAGGACCGCCGGGGCATTTTTTCCCTCTTTAGGAGGTTTTTTCCCCCGTGCATTGTATATACGCCCATCACTCTAGGGCTATCTATCTTTCCATTGCACACTAAGTAACACACTCTCTATTGTGTGCCTTGAGCTTCCTTCGTCTTCTCCAAGCTGTGTGTGTTTCTCTGCAACCCTAATTCCAACAGTATTCGCTTTCACTTGCACAGATTCTAAGTTGATTGTCTTTTCCCCGCTTATAGAGTTGATTTCCAATCAACTGAAAGTCACGAGCTTCCAGCTCTATAGCTTTCTCTCGTGCTCTTGTAATGTTCTCAGGGAACGTTCTAATGGTTAGGAAGTCAATGATATATTGACTCCATGCAGGTGCTATGTTCGCTCGAAACAAAGTTGCGTGATCCACTGGTCGTTTGGCACTACATATTGTACAATTGGTAACATAAGAATGTGTATCCGCATACATAGTTGGCCAATAAACCCCTAACTGTTTTAGTCTCTGGTGTGTTTTCACTGTTGAACAATGAAATGCACATCCCTGGACGTGTGCCTCTTCAAGGTAGCACTCAAATTCTTCCGGATTTATACATAATCGTAGGATTGATTCAGATTCAAGATGATACAGCCATCCTGCTATCAACTGAAAGTTTTTTGTTTGTCGAATTGTTTGCTGTTTGGATTTACATCCTGTATTATCAAACTCACTTCCAAAGGAGAGAATGATAACTATTTCCTGAGACCATTTGGGTACCATTTCAATGTTGAAAAGATAAGCATATGGTATGTCATCATCTACCCCTTGAGGAGCTTCCCCGCTATGTATTCTTGAAAGATGATCAGCTCGCAGATGGGTTTTACCCTTTTTGACCACCACTGTGAAGTCAAATTCTAGCAATATAATAAACCAGTGTACGATTCTCCCTGTATTGCAAGGTTTATTTACTAGGTATAAAAGAGCTTGATGATCTGTGAAGAACACAAATTTGTTTGCAAGAAAATAATGCCAAAATTTCTTTACAACATAAATCATTCCTAACCCTTCCCTCTCGGTGGTTGTGTAGTTCTTTTCTGCACTGTTTAGCTGTCGGCTTGCATAGCAGACCGGAAAATCCATTGTTCCGTCTCCAGGTTAAGCTAGAATACTTCCAATGGCATATGCTGAAGCATCTATGTGCACATGGAATATCTTTTCCCAATCTGGTGCCTTTAATACAGGTGTGGATATAAGGTTTTCTTTCAGCCTTTGGAATGAAGTTTCACACTCATTGGTCCATTCGAAATTGACTAGCAAACGATACAGAGGTTGTGCGATAACCACATACATGTCTATGAATCTTCGATAATATCCGCAGTGCCCCATGAAGGATTGCACTTGTTTCGCATTAGTAGGCCTGGGCAGGTCTACTATGACTTTGACTTTGTCTAGGTCTGTGGTTATGCCATTTCTTGAGACAACGTGTCCTAAGATTCTTCCTTGCTTAACCATAAATACACACTTTTCCGGGTTTAGACAGATTCGATATGTTCTGCACTTTTCAAAGACCTTTTGCAGATGGTCAATATGTTCCTCTCGCAGAAGAGAGTGTACACACAGGTCATCCATGTAAATTTCTAAGAATATCCTTAGGTATTCTTTGAAAGCGTGAGTCATTAACCTCTGGAAAGTGGCTGGTGCATTTGTTAAGCCAAATGGCATAACTCGATATGCATAAATCCCCCATTCTGTTGCAAACGCTGTTTTGTGTTGATCCTCCCTTGCTATTGCCAGTTGGTTGTATCCTGAAAACCCATCCAGAAAGGAATAAGCCCGTTTCCCGGCCACTCGCTCAAGGACATGTTCTGTAATTGGCAAGGGATAATTATCTCTTATGGTTGTTGCATTCACCTTTTTGAGGTTTACACACACCCACAGTTTTCCGTTCTTCTTGGAACTACCACAATGGGTGAAACCCAATCTGTATGTTCTATTTCATAGATAAACTCTGCTTCCATCAGTTTATCAATCTCTTCCTTGATTCGTTTGGCAAATGTATCATTATATGTATAAGGACGTTAGTTGCTAGGTTTTGCATCCGATTTTAAAGAAATTGTATGTTGGCATATCAATGGATCAACTCCTTTGAGGTCTTTATAGGACCAGGAGAACACATCCTTATACTTCGTGAGAAGTTGTGTTAGCTGCACTTCCTCCTCAGGCTGTAAATCGTTAGCTATATAGACCGGCTGAGGCTTTTCACCTGGTTCTGCGAGGTCTATTCTTTTTGCATTTTTAGGCCCATCGTAAGATTCCTTGTTGGTTCTCTCCCTGATTGGTGGTGTCATGATGATTTTTCTATCCTGGATAGTAAATTTCCTATAGTGTGGTGGTACGTTCATGTTGCCCTGTTCTGACTCCCCTTTACCATCACTATCTTCTTCAGTAGTCCATATCTCTCTCAAAGACCTTTTCAGTTCTTGGTATTTCTGTTTACGCTCCAGTTTGGTCCACTCGTGGTCTTTTGTTGGTTCTATTTTTGATTTTTCAGATTTTTGTGATTTTGTTTCGGTTCTAGCTTTTCTTTCTTGTTTTATTTCTTCTCGTGTTCGTTCTTTTTGATTTTCTGAGAATTTCCCTGATATTTGATCTTTCACACAATCCTCTGCTTTTACAAGCATCAAATAGTGAGTTTTACCTTTTATCCTGGGCATCAGGTTCTCTCTCGCTTGCCTTCCGGCTCTTTTCCTCCTATAGCGTTCTTGGCGTCTAGGGTGTTGATTAGCAAAATCATAAAACTTGATATTCTCGGCTTCATTCCCACGCTCACTTGAGGTGTTTGAACACTCATTATCTGCCTCATCATTTACTTCCAATTGTTCAGAGGAGTTGTAAAACTCTTCTTGTTCTGGAGGTTCTACCGTCTCTTTCTCTGGCACAACGCTTACCATGTAATAGGGTAGCACATCGTAGCCATCCTTATCGCAAAATTTTGTTGTTGGACTGCCGGTAATCGTACAGACATCTAATGTTGCCAGTATGTGTTCCCATTCTAGAGGCTCCAAGGCATCTTCAGGGAAAGGTTCCGGAATATACTCTTTGTCCTCAATTGCTCTTTCTAAGACGCATTCCTCTTTTCTTAAGTTTCCACAATGTGAAGCTCCGCACATCCATAGCTCTTTTAGCTGCCCTAACCATGCTGGTAGTTCTGATCCTGCTACTGTAGCCGAATAAAATTCTTCCACAGGTGTTTGGTTTACATCTTTGTAACTATGATCTTTTAGGTGTATTTTAGTTGTCGTCTCACCATGTCTGAGGTATATGTGGTCATAGCCCCAATCTTGGACCATCTTCAATTGTCTCATGAATGGTCATCCCAAGATTATCTGATAATTGTTCTTTTTGTCGAAATCGACTATTGCAAATGTATGCTCATACTTGATCCCGCACGAAGTGACAATTACTTTTTCCAAGAGTCCGAGAGGCTTCTCCATGAACCCATCTGCCAAGTGCAGCTTCATCCTGGTAGCCCTCAGAGCTGGTTTTCCCCATTTTTTCTAGATTTCCTTGGTGGCGATAGCAACTCCCGCTCCACTGTCAAGAATAACTTTGGAAAATACTCCTTGGAATTCTACCGGTAGCGTCGTATTTCCGTCTTCTCCCTCACAATATTCTCCAACCTTATTCAATGGTACCGGCCTAGTGTTTAGGTTAGGCCTGTCCAACTCCCTGATTCCTTCTTGTAGTTTCAAGGTGGGGTCTTTCACTCCAAATTTTTCTAGGCATTTTCCTACTGTGGTCCACATGTTTGGCCTTAACCTTAGGAGTTCTGCTAACGTGATTGTGCATGCCACCGGGGTGGATAACAGCTCAATCAATCCTTGTGAATCCATCACCTTGTTAGAAGAAAGTCTTTGAGATGGGAGTGCTCTCACTTCCAACTTAGCTTCATATTCTCCTAGGTAAGAGGGTAAAGTTCTCAAAGAGTCTGGTTGGCTGTGCCTCGAACTAATAGATCCTTGGTCTCCCCCTTGTGAATGTATCTCAAAGTTCATTTGTGATCTTGCCTCAAATTCTTCAATAGGAGGTAAGATCACGTTCTTTACTTTTCTCGTGCTATTCATGTGGTCATTCATCCTATTAGCCTCGTTGGCCTCTCGGATTTGCTTCCACAGATCATCTAGACCGTTATCGTCCTTTCCCATTTCTGCCAATATTTTAGGATGGACCCCGTCACTTGTGTCATCGGTGGTATTTGGCACTATGATAGGCTCTCCTCTGGACTCATAATCATTAGTGAGTCTTTCCTTTGTTTTTTCATGTTTCTCTAATGTTGGTTGAATAGGGGTTGGAGTTGGTGTGTCATGGCAATTTGCCGGTTTACCCAACGGGTCTTCCATCAATGATTGAGCCGTCTCAATCATCTTTTTACACATATCCAACCTTTGTTTTTCTATTTCCGCATATGGATAAGTCATCCACCTTTGCTCCTGGGTTTGGTTTTTTTTAAGTCGAGCTTCATAAGATTTTAGAAGCGCATCCAGCTACTCGTTTACCTTGTCTACCAGTACAGATCCTCCTGATCCTGCACTTTTGGGCTCTGCTATTTCCTTAGGTGCTATGGCTGCTGTGGTGTGTGAGCTTAAGCTAGCTAGATCTTCTAACCGCTCCAATCTGTTCTTTGTATGTTTCAACTCATCAGATAGGGCTGTTTGCTCTCGTTCTTTCCTGGCTTTCCTACGCGCCTTTCTCGCTTTCCAAGTGCTTCTCTGATTTTTCGTTTCTGAACTTTGGGCATCTGTTTTTGGTTCTTCTATTATAGGTTCTTTCGTCCTTCTTTGGGCTTGGGCCCGTGTTATCGCCTGAACAGGTATGATTGTTTCATTTTCCGATACTCCACTGGAAGGTACTGTTTCCAACAAGTTCAAGGTGGTTTTTGCTCCTTTGCTCGGGTTTTTAGGGCAATCGGGAATCAAATGAGTAATTCCACATTCTGGGCAATACGCATTGACTCTAATGATTTCATCATGAGGACAGTCTCTCAGCCAATGGTCTCCGCCACACTTGTAACAGGGACCCTTGGGTTGTTGAGGTGCTCCTTGAGCCCCTCGTTGCTGGTAAGCCTGTCTCTGTCCGCCCGTGCCTCCATTGGCTATGAACAACAATGTTCGTTCATCTAAGCTATATCTTCCTTCTCCTGATGCCTGTGCAACAGTTGGAGGTCCTTGATTCCCTATTATGCTCCATGGTTCTGGTGTCGCGGGTTCTTCCGGTGGATAATAGACAGGGTTTGCCGCATATCCATTGAGATCTTCATAATATGCATGCATAGGCACCAAAGCCTTTTCTTTTGATTCAGTTACCGTTGGCGTGTATCTTATACCAACTGGTCGTAAACCTGGTAGGGGTGGTTGTTGCCCCAACACCGGTTGTGGTCTTTCTACACCTACAGGTCCTGGTAAGTTGCCTGCTTGATATCTAGGCATCGGTGGAACTTGAGGGGAAGCTACGGGAGCTTGGGGAGCGTAAGGTCGCTCCCTCATATATCCCTTGTTATAGTAACATTCCTCGGTCCCATGGTTTGTCCATTTTTTTTCATTAGCACACCACTTGGGCTGTTTAGCCTGGGGTTTGGCGTACAAGTTGATCTTTTTTAATACTTCATCTACGAGCTGCTCCTAGTTTACCGCTATTTCTCCTTTTAGTGTTGTCTTGGAAGACTTGCTCCCACTTTGCTGTGAAGATGAATCGTCATCTAGGTCCTTGAACTCCCCTTCTTTGTAGACCGCACAATTGTCCACAAGGTACAGAGCCTCCTTGGTCAACTCATTCAACGTCGTGCTCCTCTTCATATGTAAGTCTTTCTGGAGATCTGCATTCCTTAGTCCTTGGATGAATATCAGCATAAGTCTGGACTGAGTTGGCAATTCTTCGACAGGACAGAACTTAACATATCTTTTTAATCTTAGGGCTGCTTTTTGTACAGATTCTCCATCTTTTTGTTTGAATTTATGGATTTGCGAGACAGTATTATGAGCTATTCCCCTTTGAGAGAATTCCTCAATAAACTCGTCAAACACTTCCTCCATTGACTCGAAGTCTCTACGCTCCACAGAGTCAAACCAAGTTGCAGCATCATCCTCTAGGGTTAGTCCAAACCCTGCAAATTGGGTAGGAAATTCTAACATCTCTTCGGCTCTTATTACACGCACAAAGGTTGCTACATGATCTCTTGGGTCTCTGTTTCCTGTGTATTTCTTGTTTACCCATTTTTGCACTTGAGAAGGTCTAATTCTGCGATGGTCTACAAACCTCATCATTGGATCACCTCGTCCAAGTCTATACACCTCCTCAGACCTTCTGTAATAGGCTGGTTCCTCGCCCAACGGTGTTCCAAGCCATAATTCCTAACGGTTCTCTCTGGAGGTGGTTCTTCTCTTCGAACTCATTCCATGGGTGGTCCTCCAAGCTCGGTCGACCCTTGTGTCTTTGGCTTACTCTCTGCTTGATACCTTGAATAGTGTGGTGGTTCTTGCAAATCCGTGAGCCCTCGTGCGGCTTGATAACCATCTCGGTTTTGGTCTGGTTCCATTGTTGCGCTCTGTCGAAGCCATTCCTGCAATGATGGCTGATTTGCTGGTTGGTCTTGGTTGTTGAATACTTGCTGTCTGGTGGAATGTGATGTAGTGTCATACTCATCTGAAAATGGATTCGTTGACCTGCTTGGGGTGTGGACAGCTCTCGACATTTCCTCAGGGGCATATGTTGATGCTCCTGAACCTGTTGCTCTTTCTACTTCCTCTGGGAGAATACGTTGGTATTCTCTCCCGTATCTATCAACAAAAACTATGCCCTTCCCCGTAGCAGTTTCATAAGAGAATAAGTAAAGAACCTTGTCTTTGCTTAGTTCGTTTACGTATGGTTCTTTGCTGCGAAAGTAAGAGACAATACCCTCGCTCTCGTGTTTGTAGATTCCCACATTCTCGTTATAAGTTGGAATCCTGATTGTTCTCTTATCGTACATAAAAATAGCTCCGTGTCGATCAATGTTTGGTGGTGGCTCTTGAGTTTCTGAAACCATTTTCCCTTTAGCCACGTTATCTCCATATCTGTTGTAATCTTCAGGGTTGCTAACTATTAAATAGTGGTTCCCCTTTTCATCTCGGAAACTATCTCCATCATCATACACGCTGATTATCTCCAATCTTTGTGCTGGCCTCTCTTCGATACAAATGCACTTGCGGCCTCGATAGTCAGAATAGACTAGGGCTCCTCTTGAGTTTGTTCCCTCTAAGAAGATCACCGTAAGCCTGGAATCATTCAAAGGATTTTGGGAGGTGCTTCCTCCTCGCATAGGTCCATCATAGGTGAAACCTCCTGGCTGTTGACTATCCATCATGAAGAAAGATTTGTCTGACGATGTGTCAGTATCACTACCTTCCTCAATAATCGGTGCTAGTGGATGTAACCTTGCCTGAGTTACACTCTCTTCGGTGGACACTAAGCTACCCTGGTCACCTGTCACCTTCTGGTCTCTAATAATGTATCTTCCTAATCTTAAATTCATCAAACTTATCAATGAAATTTAGCACAATTCCAACCACTCACCTGGTAATGGGTTAGTTTCTGCACAACTTCTTGCTTTGTTGCTGAATATACCTGTACACAAGAGTTTTAATTTCAGCAATTGAATCAAAACATGTATCTGCTAGAGGTTATCTTAGTAATGATTGGTATAACTGGAGAGTTAATCTCAACCACTACTGTATTTTATACACTGCTGATGTTCCTGATTAGGTTGCTAATCTGAAATAGTACTTTTCTCTGATGTTGGCCAATTTACGCGAAAAAGTCTGAATTCAGTCTTTGCTTTGTCAAATGGGCAACCAAGGTCCAAATTCACTTATGGAAGAAGTTCTGGAACCCTTAAGCCAAATGGAACCTCACTATCTAGGCCAGGTCAAATTTTCTCTGCAATATGGCCCAATAGACATCCTACGCGTAGGATGTCTCCTGCTGTATTTTGCCTGGATTTTTTGCACTGTTGTTTCCCCTTGTTGTGCTGAGCTTACAACTGCTTTTACTTTTTGATTTGGACTTCTATAACTAGTCAATGAGTCAGAAATCTGTTCCGACTGCCCGTTGATGGTATTGATCACTCTAATCAACTCCAAATTGGACCAAAATTGTCTAGCAGGCTTGCCTTAGGCTATATAACACCTTACATTGCTCAAAGGAAAATTCTGGCTTCATTCTCTTGCATTAGACATACTACGCGTAGGATGTGTTTTTCATCAGAATGGCTTTAAACTCAAGACTTAAGCTCTCCTTGAGCTGCTGATCACCTTGGTATACTCAGATTTTAGTTTGGAGTCCCAAATCACTCAGAAGACATCCTACGCGTAGGATGTCTTTTTTGCTTGTTTGGCCCCAGATTGGTTCCACAGCTTCCCTTTGATGTCAGTATCCCAGTGGTATGCTTAGATTTTGATTTGGATGTCAAAGGTCCCAAACTTCAGCTGTTAAAGTGCTAAAGTCCACTTTGAACCCAATTTTCTTACCTGAATGAGGTGAAACCCCTTTTAGTCACTCAATATATCATGCAAGACACACTCATGCAGCCCTCTTATGGTTTTGGTTTCAAGTTAATGTTTTGGCACTAATTGGGTAGGATGTCTAGCAATTTCAGTCTTTCTCGCCTTATCCTATCAAGAGATGGCCAAATTTCCACTTTCCAGTTGAAATTAGGGTAAACCCTACCTTCAGAACACACTGGTCAACTCAAAATCCCAAAATTCCTCCCAGATTGGCCTGTAGACATTCTACGCGTAGGATGTCTCCTGGATTAAAAGTAAATTTTTTTCTGACAGGAATGCTCTTGATGCTCTGTAGACCTATCAGAAACACTCACAGTAACTTTTGGACTTCAATTAGACTTTCAACCACACTTTTGCGTCTTTTTGCGTCTTTTACAAACTTGTAATGATTCTACCAAGCAAGTGTACATGCATGAAATGCTCTAGATCTGAATCATGATGTTCTACTTACTCTACTCCTACCTATCATGTAAAAATGGTGATAATGGTGTTTTTGGTTACTTTTTGGCCTCTTCGGACTCTCAAGCTCTCCTCTCACCGCTTCTACCACTCCCACTCCTACTCTAGAACTCGACTACTACCTAAAACTACCTAAGTATACCTCCTCTACCTAAGTCGAAGGATCTAGGCCAGACACACGCTTCCTAGACTCCCTCTAAGACCTAGAGAGTCCTCCACCCTCTGATCCTATCTAAATGTAAAGCGAGACTCTTGGCAAGCCAAAAATCCCAATCCTCAAGGATTAGTCTTGGTCACCTACCTAAGGTTTTCGTCCCTGGCAACGATGCCAATGTTCGACGGGTACGCCGCGACGGGCGTCAGCACAGCGAGAACTCACCTAATAAGTAATGTCAGCTAAGGACGAAGCTCGACCCGCAGGCGTGTGGAAGCAAGCATAAGGTGTCAACCTACACTCGACCGACTCCTAACTAATTCCTACAGAGGTCCCTACCACTTGTCTAAGTCACAGTCTTCAAAAGTGCAAAAGAGGATTCTTCCTACAACGCTTGCTAGAGCCGAACACCCATCAAACACTTTCGAAACACCATAGAACTTGAAGGAGACCCTACTAATACCTATAGGCCGCTCTCCCTAAGGTCTATGAACCAAAATCACGACCCAAATAAATACAGGTCGCGTCTTCTGCAGATGGCATCAACTTGTATAAATAAAGGTGAGTACTCATACTCACTTAGAAGCATTTTTTCCGTTTCACCTCTCTGTGTGTGTGAGTTCATTACTGTGTGACAGAATATCTGCTGAAGTTGTGGTCGCATCATGCCAAAAAAATATGAAAAAATGATCGTGGAGGTTCCCTCGGCTCCTAATCTACAGGTTAACTTAAATCTGTTCTACTCTTTGAACTATTGTATAGCCGGATGATCTGGCTGTAGCGTGTTTTTTCGGTAAATGGAATTCTTGAAACTTGATAAAAAACTGTTTTTTTTTGAAAAAAAACCAGGCACTGTATAGCTGTTTCGTTCTTGTTTATGATATGTTTTCTCATATTGCTATGAAGCATTGGGAATTTCACTATGGTTTACTTTAAGAACAAAAGGAAAGTTGGGATTCGCTTATAAAATTCCGTAAAATAAGGTGAGTGGCATATAATGGATGAGTTTGGAAAACCGTTGTTTAGCTGGGATTACTGCCAGGTTTTGATGGTATGCTCATGATGACTGTACTAATTACTAGGGCATGATGTCTAAATGGAAATTGGGATTTCTATCTGTTTTGTTTACTTCCCAAAAGGAGGGTAACACTGTCGTAGGGTGTACTTCATGGCTCAGATTGAATGCTGGAATTTCTCAAATTAAGTTAAACTTAAAAATAAACAAAAAAGTGAGCGTGAAAGTTCGGGTACCTTGGTAAGTTAAAAAACAAAGTGTACTCTAGATAATGGTACTGATCTTGGACTGAATTTGTTAGAACAGACGATGGAACTACTGAATTTTGGAATTGACTGAATACTGCTGGTGTATTGCCATAGTTCCGGATATTTTGTAAGTAAATGAATGACAACATATACAGGAAAGTGGATGATAGCCGGTTTCAAATTACTGTTCACCTAGTCAGCATACACACTGATTTTTACTAGCCATTTGGAAACTTGAATATTCAATAATAAGTCCTGGCCGTTGACTGCTGGTTTTTTTTCTCAAATGGATATTAACTGGTCTTTTTTCTAAACAGCTTGTTGTGTATAAAACAATAAGCTGCTTGTAGGATGGTTTTTTATAAAAAATAAAAAAAGGGGGGTGCTTGATTCGATGAGGTTGTCATAAATTTTCCATTTATCTGAGCCTGGCTGGAGACTTTCGAGACATTTCTCGGACGATGTCTGAGCTTGCTCTTTTATGAATGAGTCGTCCAGTGTAATATGGTATACATTTGATTAGCTAACATATGGCAGCAATATGTTTGACATAACATAATAGCAAGGGTATTTGTTGAATAAAGTTATGAATTTATCTAAGATAGGGATATCTCAGGAATGTAAAGAGGTAAATCCGGAGTTGTTTTTTTGGGGTGTGATCCCAGCTTGGTTATAAATCTGGTTCCAAATATAGGATCAGGTCTAAAAAGTTGTATTTACAAAAGAAGTGGTAAGATTAGGTCTGGCTTAAGATTGCTTGTATATAAATCAATAGATTTTAAGGTCACTCCTATCTGATTAGGAACGAATGTCTGGAATTTTTTATTTGATATTTTATTTAACTCCTTCAATCTTAAGGATTGGTTAAAGAAAGCTTTGTATAAAAAACAGTAGAATCAGATTTATGGCTGCTCTATGAGGATGATCACTTTCCATTTCAGATTGGCAGAAAAGCCATGAAACTTTGTTTTTTCTAAAAAGAAACTTTTTAATCCAAAAATACACAAATTACAAGGTAAGAACTATGTTTTTTTTATGGTGACATGGATAAAAATTGGGATGCCCAGCATCACCTGCGTACAGTCACGTGCTAACGAATTATTTTCTTGTGGCTATGGGTGTAGGTGAGGGCTACCTTCCTTGATTAAAACGTTCTGTTCTTAACTAATGGTGGATGTCTTATTGTGAAGCAAAATTTCCTAGACTTTGGGTTTGAGGATTCCTGAGCTATATTCTATTATCTTCATTACCTTGTACATAATTTATTTCAACAACAAAGAGATTATTGTACAAATCCATTGTACTTTTCTAGAATTGTTGGTCTGTGAACAGTTAGTGTTCGTTTGCATATATATATATATATATATATAGATTTAGAACTGCTACACACACAATAAACGCAAAAGAGAGATTCACTTGGCTGTTGATCTCTCTCAGACAATGACTCTAGAAACTTTCGCCTATTATAGTATAATTTTTATACTCTAATAGGCCGGGGTGCTATCACACAGTCTCAGTGGTTTTTTAACATGACTGGTGTAAGGTTGCTAGCACTACCATTCCACTTTATATTCATGTTTCTCACTTTACCTTAAATACTATCATTTACATAATCTATTACTTCTGTTAACCAGGTTGTGGGAAAGCTCACTGCAAGAATTAAATTCTGCTCTGACCCCAAAAAAAGAGCTTTGATTTCGGAGAAGTTACGACTCGCTAAAGAAAATGAAAAGACCTTCCCTCATATCTCACTTAGGATTAGGCCTTATCTATATAGGGCTGTAAAATTCAAAAAGATGTAACTCTTTGTGTTAGATCTTCAGGTCTACACTTCTCTTCCAATACTATGGAATTCTAACTACTGATAATTTTGCAGATTGTTTCCCTTTCCCAAGGGATCGCTCTTCCTGTGGAACCCCTTTCCCTTGCCTCTCTACTTGTACTAAAATGTATACAAGATAGAGAAGCCTCTGCCCTAATATACGATGCTTCGAGGGAGTATAGTCTGTCTCTTGTCCAGCTTATTTCATTTGACCAATGGGTTAAATTACTAGCTCTCCTTGTAAAAAATAAATCTGATGGTATCAACCTTTTGATGGAATTTACTTCTAATATGGCTGGACTTTCCAAAGCACATATTCAAGACTTAGCATCTTTCTCTTCCAAAGGCTCTGAACTTTCCAATCTTCTTAGAAAATTTTGTGGGCTTAGTCCTATCTTTGTTATAGCTCCCTCTACGCCTATAGTCTCTCCACCGAATAGCCTCTTTTATAGAGATGCAGCTGCATTAGAAGCGGTAAAAGAATTTCAGAAAGACCTTTGTTCACTCAGTGAAGCTTTGCTTTTGGACATGGTATCAAAAGTTTCTAGTGCCTTTTCTTTTTTACCTTCACGGAAAATTGAGGTAGAATCCTTGGGGGTAGACTTTAGGCTGTGGGTGTTCCCAAATAAAGGATTTCTAGCACCCATTGTTGGACGGGTACGCCGTGACGGACGTCAGCACAGCGAGAACTCACGTAACAAGTAATGTCAGCGAAGGACGAAGCTCGACCCGCAGGCGCGTGGAAGCAAGCATATAAGGTGTCAACCTACACTTGACTGACTCCTAACTAATTCCTATAGAGGTCCCTACCACTTGTCTAAGTCACAGTCTTCAAAAGTGCAAAAGAGGATTCTTCCTACAACGCTTGCTAGAGCCGAACACCCATCAAACACTTTCGAAACACCATAGAACTTGAAGGAGAGCCTACTAATACCTATAGGCTGCTCTCCCTAAGGTCTATGAACCAAAATCATGACCCAAAATACCCAGTGCAGAAACACGTAGGATGTCTGGCCGAAATCTGCAGGTCTTCTTTTTCAAAATCTGAAGTGCCTAATGTGTAGCTCTACTCAATGTGAACGCGTGGATATGCTGCAATGCAAAATCAGATAACATATGCTCACCCAAACAACCGATGAAGCTCGTAGAAGGAGCTCCCAAAGCCGGACCGTACGTGCACAATGTTGGTATCGGCTTGTACCTCTAGTCGGGGGCAACACGTTGCACTTCTCGGCACTCGATTCCGACCACCGTAGCACACGTAGCGTCAAGACGAAGCTCACACACTCTCTCACTTACACAGCACGCTCACTCACAGACTTAAAACTTGTTTAAAATGACAAGAAGTTTTTCATTAAGGTGAAAAAGTGGTATATATACCTTATAACTTCTCAAGCCCTAAAGTTCCACAATCAACCATCTACTCCATCTAACTATCAAACTGGGATACTAGCTGGAAACTTCTGTAAGTTCTAATATTTACAAGGTGAAAAATTGGGTTTTCTTTAACGAATGAATAATTACAGAAAATAATAGTCCGCCGAGTAGTTAGATGCTGTGGGGTGTGTCCAACTTCTAACACCCATATCCATGGAAACCTGGGTCTTCCTTACCAACTTGGCCCCTGCAACTATTGAGAAATGCAAACTTAAAGTTTTGAAAGGGATCCAACTCTTGGACAAAGCGGATTCGATTAAAGCTCCGTTCAATATGAGTTTCCTTGATGATAAAAAATGTAGTTCGAATATAGGTTTATATGCAAGAACTAAAGGGGTGATGATCTTTAGTAAAAGTAATGCTGATTACTACACCGAGACAATGTGGAATGTGTTCAGGCCTTACCTTAAGTGTGCTTGCAGATTCTTAGACCCCTAGCTGCGTGCAAGTCAAGCATAATTTGGTTTGACCATGCTATTTGGTACGCCCTCAACAATCTGCCTAGTATCTTTCCTGATAAAGCAGAAGAATTTCACCTTTCCCTCTTTTGCTCTTGGCTTGGTGGACAAGCTAAGGATCTGGTCTTAGCTCAAATTGCCTTTATTCAGTATAGATCAATTATGTGTGACACACTTGAAGAGCTTGGATCAGATGGGTGTGGTACTCTGCTAACCACTTATGGCGGCTTTAAAGGTATCAAAAGTATGGTTGGGCAAATCAAACCGAATATTGAAGAGGATGAATCTCAAGTTTCCAAACGTCCTAATACTCTTGTCTCTCCGGTAGCATCTTACACCTCTTTCTTAACTCCCTCCTTGAGTGAATCTGTGTTTGGAAGAGGGAGAGGTAGAAGTTATGTGAGAGGTCGGGGAAGAAACCTACCAACCAGAAACCTTTTGGATATGTAATATGAACGATCGAAGGAGTGCCTATGGAAGACGTTACCTACCTCCAAAGGAAGAAGCATGTAAAAAGATTATCTCACATTGCTTGTTTGCAAGCAAGATTTTGGATTTCTTTACTCCCCAAGCTATTTTCTCAGAATTTTTGGACATATTTTTGGATCGAATTTATTACTAAAGGATGTGATGATTGGATGGAAATACTCGCCGCCTATTAAGAATCTTTTTTATTCACATGAATTTCTGCATAATAATGAGATACCTATCTGCTCTTGTCATCTATTTCAAAAATTCTGTAAAAACTTCACTGACTTTGGTTTACATGTTTGTACATCTAACTTAGAAATCATTTCTGATCCACACCCTAAAAGTTTTGTAACATTTGGATGTCGTTTGATGCTGTAACGATTGTGATTTGTTTACCGATGAGCGACTAGCTTTTGGAGATTTTTGTCATTTGAGTGTAGCTTGAGTTAGATGCGATTTGTTTGTTGTTTTCCAAGAGATTCGGAAAACCTCTTGTAGCCTCTATGCACTAGTCAAGTCAGCTTTGTCCCATGGATTGGCAATTATGTTCGTGGTTCTTGCTATGTCTGCAATAAGATAGGAGTGAGGTTAGACACCCGTCCCACACCAAATCTAAGTGAGGGAACACAAATCCCTTACTTGCATATGTAAAGGTTGAAGGAAAACATGTAGATTTGTAGCCTAGTATCTTGCCAAATTTAAAGCATGGGGCCAGATGCAAAGGGGGGCTAACTAAAGGGGGTTTTGAAGTCACACGTCCTCGACAAGGCAAATCAAAGCCTGCAAAGGGGAGCCCATTGAAGGGGCATTGAAACCATGTACCCACCAAGGCAAAAGACATTGCGTTGTACACCTGGCGCATTAGGAAAGGGATTTGCAAAAGAATCAAGGGAGACAAACAGGCAGCAGAGCATCATGACGAGGTCATGATGCAATAATTCAAGTATCACGGTCAAATCAGAAGCTTGATTCACGCCAAGAAATGAGTCAAAATGGGTTTTTTTTAAAACTTTAGTGAGGTCTCATTAAGGGGTTCATTCCATTATGCAAGCAACCCTTAGGGGTAAAGGTGTAAAGCACAACATTCTAGCTAAGAATCCTATTTTAAAATCAGAGCATCACAAGGCCACTTCAACCAGAGGTAGCAAGTATAAGGTAAAGACTTATGGTAGTTACTAACCATTACATCCATAGATGAGATTACAGGGTAAAGAATCATGTTGATCTCACTACGACATTATATTCATTAGCACCCTTATGCATATCATGAGACACAAATACCCATTGAGAACATGTAGAGTAACTTACCAAGGTAATCACCCACCAGATAGTACATCCATCAACTATATTAGTGGTAATTTTAAAGGTGTGTGTAACTAGATGTAACAATCAAAGTCATGTGTGTGTGTGTGTGTGTGTGTGTGTGTGTGTGTGTGTGTGTTCCATAATCTTCAACAACTCCAATATGCATATCATGAGCGAGAAGCCTCCATTGAGAAGAAGTACTTAACCCAGGTATTCTCCCTTCAAACAATAAATCCATCAGCTTAATCGATAGTTCAACTATCAACCCAAGAAGGGTTAAATGTTGTGTAGCTGGATGAAGCAGTCATAGTTAGGATGAAGTGACCAAGTGTGTGTGTGTGTGTAGATATTTTACTTAAATAATAAAACATAAATGAACATTTAAGTTCAAAGGACGCCTGGCTTTAGACAAGTGACAATGACAAGCACACAAACAACTCAGTCTTAGAATTATTTTTGTATGTAATTATAGAATGAGGTCTCAGTATAGTGTAGAGATACAATGTTCAAACTAAGTTGTTGTTTCCACCAGGTTTCTCAAGGCCGGTCATTTGCTTTAAGCCAAAAAATTTCAAGAAAGGATAGAGTCCTCACTTGAATCCATTCAAACATGACAACAAATACGTCAGCCTTGAATGTGTTTTACAGGTGTTACTTACAACTTTTTAACTTAAAACAAACTTCCGAAATGCACATGTATAAGGTGTGTATATTTTCTAATCTATTTCCAAAGTGTGTGGTAAAAAGACATAATCCTTTAAACTTATGATACTTATATAAGGATCCTATATAGCCATATTACAATTAGCTCATAAATTAACACATAAATCATTCCAATCAGAAGGTCACCACCCCTTCTGATTTAAGTGTCTCTTAATCATAATCACCCCCAAGTCATTTCGACCAGTTTTTTTCAAAAAACAACACCAACATCTCGCATAGAGCCGAGCATCATGTCACCACGAGAATAGTACCTACAATATGTAACAACACCTCTAGAAAAGGTGACTGGTGCCCTATGGGACTGGGAGCACTTGATGCTTTTGACCACAATACACTGAAGCATCAAACCCAATCCTCCCACTTTTCTTTCTTTTAAACACCATGTTGTGCAGTAGTTTGGACAAGCCATAAACCTACTTCATCACATCAAAAGGCTGACCCAACAAAGGCATTTATACAGAGTATGCAATAGAATTTTGGCAAGAGTTATGGGAGCCATGCCATAGGTGCTTTTTAGCCCTACAACAAGCCTAAATAAAAAAAAGATTCCATCTAAAAAAAGCTCAGTGCAACAATGTATTCAGAGCCACACTTTTGCATAATGCAAAGAATAAAGAACATGCATAACACTCTCTGATAATCGATGAGCGCAACATAGAACTGTTCCAAGAGAAAAAACCACCCCCTATTGCCTCCTACTAAGAAAGCCCACCGGGCCAAAAATCTCCCATGGCAACCACTTCATTTTCATTATGGTTACATTAAATTTAACCAACTATTTGGTGCAACAAAAAATAATGGAAAAATAACCAGTAAATAGTAATTTTAGCAGAGTGCGGACGTGAGAAGCACCCTCGTTTTCCACCAGATCCATATTTTAGACAATATGCATGCCACGAGAAAAAAGCCCTCAAATATCACTTTAAACATACACATACAGGTCAACGCAAAGGCAAGGCTAAGTGAGGGGCTTAGAGCCAACCTCACCTCTTATATATAGTAATCACCATCGGAGAGAATGTTGAGGACTGGTGACCTGTAGGATATCATTTTGAACTCTACTCAACTCCCAAGGCATCTGATTGGAAATGGTAGCCACCATGGCCCCCTACATAGGGATAGAGTGGGAGAGGTGGGGGGGGGGGGGGGGGGGGGGGGGGGGGAACCCCATTATACTGCGTGTAGGTGTAGAGATGGTGGGAAAATCAGAGTTGTGAGGAAGAAAGGGAAAGAGGATGGATGTGAAAACACTTACTACACATGAAATCAAGCTTTTAAGACACCCAATACGGTGTCACAAAAAACTAAGAAGAGCCAGCTACCCCATTCGGGGTGGTGTCCCATGGATTGGCACCCTACAAAGGGTCAAGGCTTATGTAAGCCTAAAAAAACCTCTTATGATGCAAAAAATCCAAAACCTCAAAGTGATGAAGGAGAGCTTTGGCCTCATTGGGGGGTTGTTTGTTTGTGGGAGGGGAGAGGGGGGAGGGGGGGAGAAAAGAGAAAAACCCAAAGGGAATGGGTTTTATTTCCAGAAAACTAGTATGGTACGGAGTCTAGGTTTGTACTAGGTAGTCAGGTCCAAATGAAGAGGCATCTTTGTGCCTACAGATCTTTAGATGTATTAGTACTTTAGTGTGTGTGTGTGTGTGTGTGTGTACCCGCCCTATCCTAGGCACCATACACAGTGGATCGGCAATAGACCCATTGTGCATGGGCCAATGCCTAATTAAGGAGATAAGATTAAGTGGGCTGAAATTTAAGCCAGGAAAGTCATTGCGTGAAATATGCTTGATGATTGTTTTAATTAGGTCACTCTCTTAAATCCATTAAGGCAAAATTTGTGTGTAAGAAGTCTGATATCTTCCCTAGCCAAGAAGAAGTTAGAGGAGGAATAAAGGATTAAATGAAGGAGACTGATGCATGTATTAATAGCTGTTTTATGAGGTATGTTACTTTTCTTCTTGATGAACTCAATGGAGGAGATATTCAATAGATCTCTTTTCCAGATGAAATGATATTCATAGGTGCCATTACAAGGGTTATGTAACATGATAGTTAAATTAAGGAATTGTACAAAAGTGGAAAAGAACCCTGAGGTTGTAGAAAAACCATTATCGTATGTTGGTTCAATCTTCAGGTAGTTGAGGTAAATATGGTTAACCTCAACCAAGAAAGATCTATTGTTAAGGCTTAGGGTGTTATCCACGTATCTGTATGTATTCTTAAACAAGGAGAACTTATGAGTGTTATTCTTATCTTTCATGGAATCAAGAAACCATTTGTATTTAAAAAAGGCCAAGTACAAATTACACATAAGGGGTGAGCATGAAAAACCCATAGGGATGCCTAGGCTTTGGTTAAGACATTGGCCTCGGAAGAGGATAGAACAGTTGTCAATAATCCAAGTTATGTTTTCCATTAGTTTTTCCTCATTAAAGTGGGAGGGGTGAGACGAGTAGGATTTCTTAATCCATTTTGGTTTATTAGTGAGGGAAATATAGACAAAGACACTTATTCTAGCGTGTTTAAACGCTATTTTAGTCATTTTCCTTAGAATATTTTTCAGCCCTAAGTCTCCATTTAGAGGTATATTTTTGTAGCATTGAGTAATGTCTACAGTAAAGAGATGGAATATTTGACTCGGGAGGTTGAGAGTGACCTCAGTAAAGTTTTTTACCAGCCAAAAGGGGTTATATTGAATATTGAAGAAGTTTGAAAAAACTTTTCGTTTAACTGCACAAACAGATTCAAACTCAGATAGTACAAGGTCCAAGCAGGGGTAATGTCTTTAGTAATGCTGGTAAATATACCATTCAAAGCATCATATATACATCTAAACTTATTTTTGTGATTGTTATATGTGGGAAATAGGATCAAAAGCTTGATTGTCTCAAGGGAGTATCCAAGATAACTGAGATGCAAAGCAATACCATTGGTAAGTGTACTAGGAGAAAGGTTAAGCAAGGCAAATTCCTTACCAGACAAACAAGAATGTGTTTCCTTCCATGCTAGGTTTCTGCACATAAAAGTAGGGTAGTTAGCACTTCTGTAGAGTCCCACGACGAACCAAATACGAGTGAGCTTTTGAAACTTAAGTCCAAGGTCTAGAAAGCCAGTTGTGTGGTAGGAGCGAGATTTAAAAAAAAAACATCTTTGAACTACTTTAGTTAAGTCCAGTAGGACTGTCTTCTCCAGTTGGAGAGAACTAATAAAGTCAATTAAGCAGCTAAGTAAAGCTGACAGAGCCAAATGAGGGTTTTTTGGGGAACTAGGGATGTAATTTAGTCCTTTGGCCAAGATTTTGGGACCATGGTGTTATTGATTAAGTTAAGATCACATGTGCAAACGTGTCTACCCAAATCACCAAAATCTTTCAAAAAATTACTATATTTATCGCAAGAACATTTAGGGATAGTATTGTGACATAAAAAATCATTACAGGAGACTAGATTATTAACAGGTTGCTGATACCTCCAACCAATAAGGAAATTATCAAGCATTTTATGGTTGCCAAAAAGTAAGTCAAAGCACTTACGAAATATTGATTTGGGGGGGAACCAGTCCATAAGTTCATTTTGGAAAAGACAGTGTACATAAATAAATTCCAAAGCCGAGGTCTTCTTCGTGAGATGCATTCTTCCACATGGGCCAAAAGATACCTGGACAGTAAAGATGATTATAAGTCTAGGAGGTGCCAAACATGAGTATTTCTGCCTCTTCCTCTAGTAAAGCTACAAGACTTTCCGCTATTAAAGTTGGAGGAAAAACTAGGGGTTAAAAAAGATGTGAAAGAGCTATTGGGGGTGGTTAAAGAGTTAGATCTTTTTAATGAGGGAGAATCCTCATCCTCAACACATAATTTGGTAAAGAAGTGATGATTTTGATTCCTTTGTGGCTGGCATAAGTAGTCAGATACGTCCCTAGTTCATCTGATGTGAGTTGTTTAGGAATATGAAGCATTAGCCCATGAAAAATGTTAAAATCAATTTGAGCAACAACAAGCTGCTTGGCCTCTCCCCCCAACGAAGAACAAATGAGGGATAGGTGAAAGTGCACGGGTTTCTCTGGGAAGAGCTAATACAAATGGTTGAGGATGTACCAAATAGCATGGTCAAACCACATGATGCTGGACTCACAAGAGGCTTTGGGGTCAAGAAATTTGCAGGCACATTTTATGTAGGGCTGAAAACATTCCAAATAGATACATTGTAGAAGTCAAGATTGCTCTTAGCAAAATCCATGTTACCTTATGTACGAATGTATAGCCTTGTATTAGAAGAACACTTAGACTGGTCAACAAAGTTAAGGTTAAGGGAGCTTTGATGAGTTCACCCTTGTCCAAGAATTGTCCTCCTTTCAAAATTCCGATTCTGTAACCTTCCACCATGGACACAAAGAGATCAGCCAAATATACCCAAGTTTCACTAAGGGTTGGAGCCAAAAAGGCTTTGTTGGGGAGGACCCATAGCTAATGGTCTACCCCAAAGGACTCAACCTCAATCTGTATCATTGGTAAAAAAGGAAAGGTTTTGGATACTTTGGGCACCATTTCTAAAAGGTTAGAGTCAATAAAGGAGCAGAGGTTGTTTTGAAATTCTTTGACATCTTCTAGAGTAGCATTATCCCTGCAAAAGATTCCCCCTGTTTGCGGGATAATGGGAGTAGTGGGGGTACTAATGAAAGTTGGGTTGAGGCCACTTAACTTTTTGAGAAAGTTGGATAGCTCCACCCCTGATGACAAGAACTCAGCCAACTCTTGCTGGTATTGTAAAGAAAGTATGGGTAGTTGGGCTATGTATTGGGCAATCATAGCTAACCCATCCTTAGTGTCCTTGTCTAAAGTTGCCAAGATCTTGAACCAATCATTAAAAGACAACATGTGAAAGATAGAAGAATTTTTATCGGTAGCTAGGGCCGATTCATAAATAAGCCGAGAAGCATCCAAGATGCTAATACATCTGAGGACAAGGGAGCTTGCCATAGAGAGAGGCTCAAAATATAATTTTAGGCCTTGTGAGAGGGCAAGGGTTTGCCATATACAAAAAAGTCAGTTAACCAGAGGTTACTTAGGGTAATAAGTTACAAATCAATTGGCCTTTCGAGGGAGAAAAGATCTAGTTCTAATAGTCATGCCTTTTTTTGGGGGATGGTCCTTTAGATTACTCTCATCCGAGCAGTCAACTTAAAGTGTGTGTGATCCTGAAAGATTATACAAAGCCCAAGATAGTATTGTAGGATGGCCATGCAACCCTTAAACCGGCACAATAAAAAAGACTACGATAGCCGTGAGCAGGAAACCAGAATTATGGTCTAAGAGGGACCACCTAACACCAGGCAACCTAAACAGGAATTATAGACAGTGGATCCAACATAGTAACAGGAGCAAAGCGAACCCCGAACCCCGACGGCCTCGAAAACACCAGGGACCGAATGGCGCGCCTCGAGCCTGTCATGGTAAAGCAAACACGGGGCACCACCTAGCTTCAGCGGCTAGGACGCAAACAACACACCACCATAACAAAGTTTTCATCCAAGAGAGTTGGATGCTTGGGAGCAATGATGAAGAGGAAAGGGAATGAGATCGAGAGAGAGAGAGAGAGAGAGAGAGAGAGAGAGAGAGAGAGAGAGAGAGAGAGAGAGAGAGAGAGAGAGAGAGAGAGAGAGAGTGAGGGAGGGGGTATAGCAGCTTAGTACTTAGGCACCACAAAAGGATGGCGAATCCGCACACCCTTCACACATACACAAACTCACTCCAAACACAAGACTAGGTGGCGATTCCGCACACCTCACATGGGAAAAACATTGCAAGAAAACATACTCACAAAACCTCAAGCTTTATTTAGAGAATAAGGCGATGAAATAGGGAGCGGGGGAGCATAGGGTAGGGGAATGAGAAGGGAGAGCATGGTAGAGCACATGGAGGATAGGTGGGAGTTGATGGCGAAGACTCGCATGAGGGTTACGGCCATCATCCTTCATTTAGTTTCCCTTCATCTTCCATAGCCCAAGGGTGTAGAGGTCATGCTTAAGACGAGCATGGTGATTGCGGTGATGGTGATGGTGTGGGTGTGTGTGTGTGCACTAGGCACACACAATGCATAGTGTACTCTTTGGTGATGGTGTGTGTGTCCTTAGTGTGATGGTGACCCCTCTTTATATAGGGGAGGAGGGGGGAGAAATTCTAGAATTTAGAAATGAAGAAATCATTATCTACATAGGCCATGTGACTGTGGGCCCCACTTGTCTTGCTGTGTGTATATGTGCCAGAACAGCAGTCTCATGAGAGAGAGACTAAGAGAGAGAGATGGGTTGATGAAAAAAAGTGAGAGGTGACATGGAGAATAAAGTAATTACAAGAGGGGAGAGAGGGGAGTGTGTTAAGAGGTGAATTTGTGTGCAGATGTGTGTGAACACAAGAAAAATCAGGTAACCACCGGGTGGGGATGGGTCTGTGGGCACCTTTTTCAGTGAAACTGAGTGTGTGTGAGTGTGGGGGAGGTTATTTAGCTACAAGACAAGAGACATGGCGCCCTTTAGAGAGAGAGGGGGGTATTTGGGTCATGGGATATGATAGGAGAGAGAAAGAGGGGGTGGGGTATACTATTTTGGAAGATAGGGTAAGTTGCATGTGAGTTAGGGTGCATTATTGGTGAGTTATAATGCATTATTGGTGAGAGGTGGGGTAGCTTGAGAGGAGAGAGAAAGGAGAAAGGAGAAGGGGAAGAGAGAGGGGGTTGACCTTTTGAGTGGAGGAGAGGAAAAGGGACACACGGCGGGGCAACAGTGAAGAAAAAGGAGGCAAGGTGGGGATGGGCTGCCCAACAGGCATGAGGTGGCCTATTTTACCTTTCTCATATATTTACATAATCATACTTTATTTTTTTCTTACTTTTTCCAATGCCTTTTATCACTCCCTCCCTAAGAGGGGGTTTTCATGGGGTGGGGACTAGAGAAGAGGGGTATGGGAGCTTGGCTTGTGAAAAGCCCCCATCAATAGCACTATAATTCAAGAAAATCCCTAAAGCAAGCCTCCTCAATTTTCTAGAGAACTAGAAAAGCCTTATGTATAGGATGTGTGTGTAGCTTCTTTACTTAAATAATAAAACATAAATAAACATTTAAGTTCAAAGGACAGCTGGCTTTAGACAAGTGACAATGACAAGCACAAAAACAACTTAGTCTTAGAATTATTTCTGTACATAGTTATATGAATGAGGTCTCATTCTAGTGTAAAGGTACAATGTTCAAGCTAAGTTGTTATCTCCATCAGGTTTCTCAAGGCAGGTCATTTGCTTTAAGACAAAAAATTTCAAGAAAGGATAGAGTCCTTACCTACATCCATTAAAACACAACAACATATATGTTAGCCTTGAATGTGTTTTACACGTGTTATCGGACTATATCAGTTGTTATTCATGTCCAACTTACAACGTTTTAACTTAAAGCAAACTTCCCAAAGTGGACATGTATAAGGTGTGTATATTTTCTAATCTATTTTCAAAGTGTGTGGTAAAAAGACATAATCCTTTAAACTTATGATAGTTATACAAGGATCCTATATAGCCATATTATAATTAGCTCATAAACTAACACATAAATCATTCCGATCAGAAGGCCACCACCCCTTCTGATTTAAGTGTCTCATAACCATAATCACCCCCAAGTCATTTTGAGAATTAAAAAAAAACAACAACACCGGAAACATCTTGCATAGAGCCGAGCATGTCACCACGAGAATGGTACCTACAATATGTAAAAACAGGTGACTAGTGCCCTATGCGGCTGGGAGCATTTGCTACTTTAGACCACAATACACCAAAGCATCAAACCCAATCCTCGCACCCTTTTTTCCTTTTAAACACCATCATTGCGTAGTAGTTTGGACAAGCCAGAAACCTAATTCATCACATCAAAATGTCGCCCCAACAACGGCATTTATACAGAGTATGCTACAACAATGTACTGAGAGCCATGCTTTTGCATAATGCAAAGAATAAAGAACATGCATAACATCCTCTGATAATTGATGAGCGCAACATAGAACTATATTGAGAGAAAAAACCATCCCCTATTGCCTCCTACTAAGCAAGCCCAATGGGCCAGAAATCTCCCATGGCAACCACTCCATTTTCATTTTGGTGTACAGTAAATTTAACCAACTATTTGGTGCAATAGAAAATAACGGAAAAAATAACAAGTAAATAGTAATTTTAGCAGAGTGCGGACCTAAGAAGCACCCTTGTTTGGCACTAGCTCAATAGTTTAGATAGTATGCAGGCCACGAGAAAAAATCCCTATTTTCTCAAAATATTCTCATAAAAAATGCTCACTATAGTTCTCTAAATTTTGCTATTCTCAATTCTCATAGTCCAAGTCCATTACATTGGTATCAAAGCTATTGGTTTCTCTTTTCTTACTTAAGAAGAGAGGTCCTTAAGTTGTCCATGAAAGGTTGGACCTGCTCATTGCAAGAAAGTAAGTGGGACAGGGATCTATTAACGTGGTTGAAAAGGACTTAGTTTGAGGTACACTGTTGGGAACTATAGACTTAATAATGAGTCTTTTGGGGCTTGCCTTTGGATTAAACATTATTGAGCTACTAGCAAGCTCAGTAGGACCATAATCAACCGAGGAATGTTAGACCCTTTCCACTACTCTTTGCAATCAACAGTCTTTAAACCACGGGTGTGGCTGCTTGAGAGCTAATTTCCAAAGAAGGTAACGAAGAGTAGCAGCTAAGGTTTTTAAGGGTACCAAAGCACAAAGTAGCATATATATAAGTTTAATTAGCATGGCTGACAATAATAAAGAGAGTAGAATGAATATTGAAAACTTTGATTTTGCACATGAAGGTGCTACTGATGATGCACCAATTAGGTTGCAACAAGCTATGGGTAACCCTGCCTCGCAAGCTGAGTTACTCAACAACTTTGTGCTTATGGGATTTCCCTACCTCTCCAAGAAGAGAGAGCTTAGAAAGCCTCTTGTTGAAACTTCCAAAAGAAGACTCTCTCCAATAAGAGAAGCGGAGGAATCCAATGAACGAGAAAGAAGTGAATCTCTGAATTCCTCTAAAGATGTGGCTCTACAAAGATGGCGGTCTCGACGATCCCCAATTCCTCCCAAGAGGAAAAGATCATCCTATAGTCCTTCTCCTTGTCACTCTGAAAGGGAAGAGAGGAAACAAAGGAAGAAAAAGTCGAGAAAGAGGTCACCCTCTTCTCCTTCTTCATCACCTTCCTCCTCTTCCTGACAAAAGAAGCGGCTATTCTCCTAGAGAATACAAGAGGAGAGGACATCGTAGATCTTATCCTGCTTGGAAAAGGTCCCACAAGCTTAAGAAGTTCAAAGAGAGAGGAAAGAAGATCTCTTTTCTCACCTATGATGGCACCTTTGGTGCTACTGACAAAGTATTGGTCTTCATCCAACAATTTGATGCTGCCTTTGGAGACGAGAGCTTCATTGAATCATCCAACCTAAGTCATGTAGCTATGCACTTTCAAAAATTTGCTCGTCAATGGTAGGATAGCCTTCGTGACATAGGTGAAGCTCCAAAGACAAGAAAAACTCTACGAGTTTCCATCATGAAGCAATGCCTTGCAGGCGACACCAAAGATAAAGTGATCACCAAATGGTGGAGTTTGAAGTTACTTTCCAACGAGTCTATCCACAAATATGTAGACAAGTTTTGGGATTTACATCTCAAAGCTACAGTCTTTCAGAAGATAGACTTTGCCGAGCAAAAACAAAAATTTTGTGCGGGATTAACTGAAGAAATGATCAAGTATGTAAACTCCCAATGGCCTGGTTCTATCATCGAAGTCATCCCCACCACACTATGGTGGCATCTCGTATCAATTTCCAACAACGGGCTAAAAGAAATGCCAAGCCTATGGAAAACAAAGATCAAAATGATGCAAAGGGGAAGAACAATGCTCAAAGTTTTTCCCAAGGCAATTCCAACAACGACATCAACAACAACAATAACAAGGAGAAAGGAGTTTACAAAGTTAAAAAAAAAATCTCTATTGAAGAGCTAGAGTTTTTTTGCAAAGATCACAAATGCTTTAAGTGTGGGGAGCAAGGACATGGCTATCGTTCTTACCCCAAAAGGAATGCCCATAATGAGACTCTAGAGCTTCCACGGTCGAAGCTCCAAAAGAGGATGCTCATTGCCAAGGATCATCCCTTTCATATGCTTGGGGGAAGATGAGGGAGCATAATGCCTTCATCCTATTTGATTTTGTCTCTACTCACAACTTCATATCAATGGAGTTGGCCACAAAGTTGGGCCTAAAAGATTTTGAAATGGGAGATACTGTAACTTCCGATGGAGCTTTCAAGGGACAACAAGCCTCTCTTACTCCCTTGATTGGGAAGTTGAGGCTTCATGTCCAAAGCTATGTTGATAAAGAAGACTTTTTCATCTCTCCTCTCCAACATGAGGATGTTATCCTAGGGGCACCATGGTTCAACCGCATGGCTGCCAACATAAATTTCCTTGAAAGGAGAATTTATTTCACCTACAGGGAAAATAACATGTATATAGATGCCAATGAGTCGGTTGTACTATACCTCTTGTAAATTCACTTACTTTTGATAAGTCAATGAAAAGCTCGGTTTCCTCGTACATGATTTTTGTCAAAGAGTCTCTAAATGATACTAATGGTTTAACAAAACAAAGTGGTAGGAATCAAGAAGAATTAGACTTTTCTAATTTTCTAAATAGATTTCAAGACGTATTTATTGATGACATCCTTATGGTGTTACGTCCAAAACGAAGGGATGATGACCATAAGATAGAGCTTCTACCTGGGAGCTCACTGCCTAATTCTCAAGCTCAACAAGAGGAGATTATGAGGCAAGTGCATGAGCTGATAGATAAGGGGATAGTGAGGGCTAGCTTCTCTCCCTTTTGTTCACCAATCCTCTTAGTGCAAAAGAAATATGGTACATACCGCATGTGTGTGGATTATCAAGAACTAAATTGTATGACTATATAAACAGATTTCTCATACCATAGGTAGAAGATCTGTTTGATAAGCTACAAGGTTTGACCTACTTTAGTAGGATTGACCTTAAAAGTGGCTATCATCAAATAAAGATAGTGAATGAAGATATTATAAAAACAACGTTCCGCACAATGTTTGGTCTTTATGAATATCTTGTCATGCCTTTTGGTTTGACAAATGCTCCAGCCACGTTCAAACGCCTAATGGAGAAAATATTTGGACCCTATCGTAAGTTTACTGGAGTGTTCTTTGATGACATTATCATCTACTCCAAATCTTTGGAGGAGCATAAGAAACATCTCTAGGTAGTTTTTCAAGCTATGAGGGAGAATAAACTTTGCATCAACCAAAACAAGAGTGAATTTTTCCTTAAGAGATTCAATACTTAGGTCATATTATCTCTCAAGATGGTATCCCTATGGATCCAACCAAGCTTGATGTAATAAAAGGATAGCCTAGTGCAAGGAATATAGATGAGCTACAAAGCTTTATTGTTATGTGTACATACTATAGACGCTTCATAGCTAAATTCTCCCACATAGCAGGACCACTACATGACTTCACCAAGAAAATTGTTAAGTACATGTGGAGTGCTAAAGAGAAAAGTGCTTTTGAAAAGCTTACCTCTCAACCTGTGCTTAGACTATTGGATCTCTCAAAACCATTTGAGGTCCAATGTGATGCTTGTGAAAATTGCCTTGGAGAAGTTTTTCTTCAAGAAGGCATGCCATAGCATATGAGAGTCGAAGACTCAATTCCGAAGAGCGAGTATTGGGCATCTACGAGAAAGAGCTACTAGTTGTCCTACATGCCCTCAACACATGGAAGCACTATCTTTTGGGGACTCCATTCATCCTACGCACGGATCAACAAAGTCTTAAGTATTTCATGACACAAACCAGGCTCTCTGACAAACAAATGAGGTGAGAAAATTTTCTTTTGCAATTCAATTTTCATATTGCTCACATTGCTGTCACAATCAAGTAGTTGATGCACTATCACGACGGCCAAGAGCCAATGAGATGTCCATAGCAACTCACAATGACATATCTTCTATGATAGATGAGCATGCTACTAACCCCAATTTTAAAGATGTAATTTTAGTCCCTTGCCCTAGGGAATGAAGAAGAACCATTCACCTTGCAGGATGGTTATATTCTCCATGGAAATAGGCTATGTGTTACTCACTCTCTTTGTGATAAAGTGATGTATGAATCCTATGCTCCTCCCTATGTGGGGCATCAAGGAATTCAACCTACCCTTTGTGGAGTAGAGACGTATTTCTATTGCCCTACCATGAAGATGGACATACAAGAGTATGTGTCAAAGTGTGTGGTATGCCAAAAGACAAAGTATGATAGGGGGAAGCAATCTAGAGTTCTCCATGTCAGGACAAGGGCAAGGCCAGGGAGTCATGGACTGGGCCAGGGGCCGGACTAGGCAATGTGGACAAGGGAATCCGGCTAGGGCAAAGGGCTAGGAGCATTGCCTATATAGTGGGAGGTTGGGAGGTGGATTCCAGGCTCTAGTCACCCCTAGGCTTTACACTGGTATCAAGAGCCAAGTTGCTATTTTGGGAAAAGAAGGCGTGGTGATTCTAAGCCAAAAAAAGAGCTCCTGCATGTTGCATGCCATGGAGAGTCTCTCTTGCTAAGGGAGGAAGGCTGGAGTGGACGAGCGTGTGCAGGTGAGCTTGGTCGATGGAGCACCACAAGGTCAACTATGGCAAAACAGGGCAAGACCTAGCTTGTTGGGGTCATGCTTACCTACTGAGGCAGACCCGACACAGGGCCGAGCACCACGAAGCAACCCCGAGCCAGTTATCTCTCTCCCCTGCTCGTTCCGACTTTCTGCTGACAAAGCTCGCCTGTAGCTTTTTTTTCACATGACGAGCGCCCAACACCCTTAGGTTCTTCGACAAGTTTTTTTGAAGCTTAAGGGTGGGTACCCATAGTCGGGCTTTCCCCTTTTTTCTAGAGCAGTGGATTTGTTCCCCAGACAATATACATTCTTAAGAGGCAACGTCATGTAGTTGTAGAGCTGCAAATATTCGTAAAAAGCAAAAAAATTTCGTTTGCACCCTTGGTGTCCGGAATCAATAAGTACCTTGAAACCTTAAGCCGACTCCAACAAAGCCACTCGGTACCTTGAACGGGTGAATTAACAAGCTTGGACTACCAACCAATTTTCTGGTTGCTTAAATCTTGGATCATTAAACGTCATTAGCACGGCTAATTACCTCGTGGTGTATCCTACAACTACGGGATTCTTTCTCGACTTAAGGTATTTTTCTTGCTATTCCTTCCACTGCACGGTGTCGCCATGGATTCAGATATCAATATGACTTTTGATTTCGAGCATCATACACCTAATCCTGCCCGTGATGGCTCATGGCAGAATGCTCTCATGGAGAGTGCCCACGATGCTACGGTGGGTGATGCCGCTTATGAACTCCTTGGTATTCAAGAATTTTGTGCACTTCCGACATGCATATTAGTCATGGAAGGACATTTTGCATCTTTAAATGAAAACATCACTAAATTATCTACATTAGTGATACAACTTACGTAGCAGCAGGCCAAGGGCCCTGTTGACACACACATGCTACGCAGGGGCAAGACCCTTCTGATCATGGACAAGGTCCATCTCTTGATTCTTTGCACACTCTCACTGCAAAGAAGGTGGATGAGTTGTTGAAAAACACCAAACCACCGACTTTTAAGGGAGAAGACCGAGATCGCAATAAGGATGCAATGAATATCTTTCTCAGCAAGTTGGATGGAATTCATGCCTTACGGCATACTCCGGACACACTCAGAGCACTGCAAACAAGCTTAACTCTGGAAGGCAAGGATTGTAAGTGGTGGATGTCTCTCAAGGAGAAGAATATCATACCACAGAGTTGGGCAGCCTTTGAGGCTATGTTTCACAAAGAATTCTTGCCTACAAATGAGGCAAATCGGAATTGGACGGCTTGGGACACGTGCTCCATGCGCCAACACCCATCATTACTTGAATATATCTCTCACTATTGGGATGTTATCCGCAAGTTGGAAGGACTAGACACCTTTCAGCAAGTACATGGGTTTATCCACGCTTTGACGCCAGAACTTAAGAAGCACGTCAAGACTCAAGACCCCAAAACACTTGAGGAGGCCATAGTGAAAGCACACATTCATGATGATCTAGATGAAAAGAAATCACATAATAATCACGTGCCTACTAATACACATGGTAATACACGCACAGTATGGGCACAATAAAAGGAAATTTATAGTAGCCCATTCTGAAGCAGCTAAAGACCCAAGGGGTCCAAAGATCCTCTCTCTCTTGAGGACTTTGATAAGGATAAAAAAGAGAAATGATGTTTTCAATGCTTGGGAAGCGGTCATGGCAAAAAGGATTGTCCCAAGGAGAAATCTGTTGTTCATGGCAAGGAGAAAGCAATGCACACGGTGCAACTGCTGCCTCTTGAGTCTTCTTCACGATTCTCTACAGTGGAAGTAACACACACCGAGGTGGTGCATGAATGCTGTCTCACAGCTTCCATGTGGCAACAGACCTTCGGACCACATGACTTAGTACGTATGCACGGATCTCTACAAGGGCACAATGTGTGAGTCTTGGTAGATGACGGTGCTACTCACAATTTCATTAATTATGGATTGGAGAAAAAACTCAAATTGCCTCAAACTCCAAGTACCCACCGCTACAAGGTAGCAATGATCAATGCATATGATGCCGAAATTTGGGATACTCAAGTTCGAGCTGTACCGTTGGAAGTACAAGGCTACTCCACATCCTTGGATTTTCAGGTTATGAACATGGAGAGGACAGACATGGTCCTTGGTAGGGAATGTTTGTATAGCCTAGGACCATCACTGAAGCGTAGCTATGAGCACAACAGCTTGATGTTTGAATCCCATAGCACACATGTGTTGTTGTTAGGAGAGAAGGATGTGCCTTCTTCACCACTGATATGTACAGCTGAGCTTATGCAGTTCGTTTTTTATCATGAAACAGATCAAGTTTTCTTGTGTTACTCATTGTCTCATTTTCTCTCTAACATTGAATCTGTTGCACATTCCTCAACGCTGCATGCTTCTCTCTCATCTCTTCCACCAATGGCTACCTCCCAACAAGCAAAGGTTGCTAGTGATTTAAAAATTTTATTAAAGGAATTTCATGATGTTTTTTCTAATGATTTGCCATTAGGATTACCGCCGACATGATGAGTGCAACATAGCATCGACGTGGTTGCAGGCAGTAATCCAATCAGTAAACCACCCTACCACATGAGTTACTCTAAAGCTGCTGAGGTGGAATGTCAGCTTGTTGACTATCTTAGCAAAGGGTTTATCGAACCAAGTTCTTCACCATGGGCTTTTCCTATCCTATTGGTGAAGAAAAAAGACAGTAGTATGCGCATGTGCGTAGACTACCGTGGCTTAAATGCGGTTACTGTTAAGAACACGTACCCATTGTGATGCGTGGATGAGTTGTTTGACAAGCTCACTCATGCTTGTATTTTTACGAAAATAGATTTGCAATTAGGTTATCACCAAGTGCGTATTTGACTTGCTGATATACCCAAAACTGCATTTTGAACAAGGTTTGGACACTATAAGTTTTTGGTTATGCCTTTTGGGTTAACCAATGCGCCCGCAACATTCATGACACTTATGGATAGTGTCTTGAGGCCATACTTGGGCAACTTTGTCATCGTTTTTCTCGAGGACATTCTAGTATACAGTGATTTTGAAGAAGAAGAACACTTACAACAACTGAGACAGGTGTTCGAATTGTTATGAACAAATCAATTATATGCCAAGGAATCTAAATGTGATTTTCTGAAGGAATAAGTTCACTATCTTGGGCATATTATTTCAGCTACTGGGCTACATATGGATCAATCCAAAGTGGATACCATTCGGCAGTGGCCTTCTCCTAAAAATCTGAAAGAGTTACAAATTTTTTAAAGGATTTGCAAGTTTTTATCGAAGGTTCGTTAAAAACTATGCTAATATTGCTGTTCCCATGACGGATCAACTGAAAGGCAAAGGCAAAGCCTTTTAGTGGGGACCCGCTCAACAACATAGTTTTGATACTCTCAAGGATGCATTAGCTATAGCTCCAATACTAGCTATTGTAGATCCTTTAAAACCATTTGTTTTGGAAACGATGCCAGTGACCGTGCTATTGAAGAAGTCCTGCTACACAAGACGGGCGGCCAATTGCATTTGAAAGCAAGAAGCTTGATGCAGCACAACAGAACTACTCTGCTTATGAACATGAACTCTATGCAATAGTGTCTGCCTTGAAAACATGGAGACATTATTTGTATGGTGCTTAGTTTGAAATTGTGTTTGACCATGGAAGCATTAAATGGTTTACACAACAAACCGATTTGAAGGGTCGAAAAGCCAGGTAGGCTAAGATTCTTCAGGAATATGATGCCAAGCTCCGATATCGTAAAGGACGATACAATGTGGTGGCTGATGCTCTTAGTTGTATGCTAGAGATCAATTCTCTCTTGTTCACGGAACTTCGTAGTGAATTTTTGGATTCTGTAAAGGGCAAATATGAGTAGGATGACACATATTCCAAAGTGTGGAGCCATGTACAAATGAGGGATCCTTGTCACTCCAATGATGGTAGTGTAGCGTTAACCTCCACACACAGTTCTTCTCTGTCGAGTGATGAACTACAATGATGGAAGAATTTTATCATCAACAATGGGTACCTACTCCATAAGGGGAGAGTTTGTGTACTGACGGACAAAAACATTTGGTGCCAAATTCTTTATGAATGTCATGATACTCTAAGTGCAGGGCACCCGGGTATTAGAAAGACTTATGCTCTCATACGACAATAGTTTTACTAGCCAGGTTTACATGGCTTTTTTCAAGATTATGTCTTGCATCGCCTGAAAGCAGGAGGACTCTTACATCCTTTGGAGATTCCCAATGGTAAATGGGAAAGTATCTCTATGGATTTTATTGTGGGTTTACCAACCACTGTATAAGGTCATGACTCAATAAGGGTGGTCGTAGACCGGTTGACTAAACTATGTAAGTTTATTTAAACCAAATCAATGATTAAGACTCCAGAATTAGCCAAGTTATTTGTGGACAACCTAAACAAGTTGTATGGCTTGCCAATTAACATTGTTAGTGATCGTGATCCCAAGTTTAACAGTCATTTTTGGAGGGCAGAGTTTAAACGATTGGGTACACAACTAAACCTCAGTACATCCGATCATCGAGAAACGGATGGTCAAATCGAACGAGTTAACCAAGTGCTAGAGGATATACTACGCGCATACGTTAGCAAGAAACAATGAGACTGGGAAGAATATCTACCTCTTCTTGAGTTTGCTTATAATAGTGCTAAGCATGTCATGGCTGGATTTAGTCCTTTCATGCTCATGTATGGTTTTCAACCTAGGTCACCTGTTACGGTGGGGTTGGCAACCGAAAAACTCCAACAGGTTAAGGATTTCTCCAAGACCACATAAATATGCTAAAACTCGCTCGTCAGAACATCCGACAAGCGCAAGATTGGTATAAGAAGTACGTTGATGAGAAACGTCGGCCAGTTACCTTCGAGGAAGGGGAGGAAGTATTTTTACGTGTGCCACAGCATTCAGAAAGTCTAAAAATTGGGCCAACACCTAAATTATCTCCACAATATTGTGGGCCTTTCAAAATACTCAAGCGAGTGGGTGATTGTGCCTACAAACTATCGCTACTTACACATTCTCGTATTCATCTGGTGTTTCATGTAAGACATTTACGTAAGTGGTTACATGGGGACGACAATGTCATTGGCCAGCAGACTCTGGTCAATTTCGTTGAACCTCCCACCTTATCGCATAAACCTGAACAAATTCTCGATTATCATTATTTATGTACGCGTCATAATGAACGTCGACAAGCTTTAATCAAGTGGAAAGATCGACCTGAGGAAGGTGCCACTTGGGAAAACATTGGTGTTCTTAAGAAGAAGTTTCCCACTTTTGTTTTTGAGGAGGAAAACTCTTCCTTAAGGGGGAAGTAATGTTAGGAAAAGGGCAAGGCCAGGGAGTCGTGGACTGGGACTAGGCAGTGTGGACAAGGGAATCCGGCTACTAGGAGCATTGCCTATATAGTGAGAGGTTGGGAGGTGGTTTCCAGGCTCTAGTCACCCATAGGATTTACACTCTACTCTTGCTAATTCCTAATTCATCATGGGAGAGCACATCCATGGATTTTATCTTTGGATTGCCCAAGTCCATCCATGGGAATACGAGAATATGGACAATATTAGACAGGTTTAGTAAGCAAGCACATTTTATTCCTGTCAAAAAGAATATTAAGGCACACCAAATGGAAACCCTCTTCATATCCTAAATTTCTAAACAACATGGCTTGCCAACATCAATAGTGTTGGGTAGAGATCCTCAAATGACTAGTAATTTTTGTAAGGGTCTCTTTGAGAATCTAGGTACTAGGCTTAATTTCTCTTCGGCCTATCACCCACAAACGAATGGCCAAAGTGAAATAGCCAACCTTACGATTCTAGATCTACTTAAGACCTATGCTATCAAAGTAGATCAATGTTCACAATGGGAAAAGTGCGTACCTCTTGTAGAGTATGCATACAATAGCATTGTCCATACTAGTACGAAGAAGGCATCTTTTGAAATCATTGAAGGAAGACCTAAAAGTCCCTTTCTACTTAAAGTACATGGGAAGATCTTCACTGCCGATGAGTATAGCCGAGATCTACAAGAATATTTCCAAAAGATTAAGGAGGCTATATCCATCTTGCAACAAAGGCAAAAGGCCGCTGCTAACAAGCACAGAAGGGCCTTATCTTTCAAGGAAAATTCTTGAGTCCTACTTGAATTTTCCAAGGCTCAATTGAGGCAAACTACTGGAAAAAATCCTACGAGCCACCAAAAGTATTATGCTAAACTAGGAGAAAGATACTATGGTCCTTTTCAAATCCTAAAACCAAATTATCATATGAGATGGCCTATCAACTCAAGTTGCCCAACTATTGGCTCATTCACAATGCTTTTCATGTGAGCCTACTCAAGCCTTTTAAAGGAGAGCCACCACAAGAACCAATCATTGAGGACCCATCGAGATCAAAGATCAAGAAGAGCAGCTTCAGCATGAATTGATTCTTTGACATGAAGACCAGGTGCTAAGACATGGTAAGATGATCTAATGATATCTTAGTTTAAAAACTATCCTTTTGAAGATGCTAGATGGATGCAACAAACACAGCTTAAGGATAGTATGAACCTTGTCAATGCTTACAATGCCACATTAGAGTAAGCAAATGTAAATATTTTAAATGAAAAATATTTTGGTCTTATAAGACTAGTTCTCTTTCTATTGTGCACAAATTTAAATAGTATGCATGCTTAGAATCATGTTTGTGATGACGATGTCTCTCAAACACCAAGTAGAATTTGTCACTCTACCTTGGAAATATGATATGGACTCAAGATCAGACATGCTTGTGACAGCTAAGTCTCACAAGCCCCAATTGGATTAGTCATCACTTCTGAAATGATATAGCAGGGTAAAAAGGGATCCTCTACCCGCTAAGAAAACTCCGACTAATGACTAAGACTTACTCTTCTCTACCTCATAGTTGAGAACGACTATGATTTCAAGAGAGACGCAATGTCATAAATCTAATATCTAACTAACCCAAATGATTTTCTCATATTGATCTGATCATTTAATGTGGGAGAATAAATGGGAACAAGAGTTAGAATATAGACATGTGCTTATGGATCTATCTCAACACGGGACCAAATTCAATGGGTCCAAATGGGAGATGGTTTGTCAAAGAGAAATGCTAGCTAATGGAGCTTGAAGGACCTCCAAAGTTTAGTGTTAAAAGTCCTTAGACCTAGGACCTCAGGTTAAGCTAGGTGCATGTTTTAGGTGTTAATAATTAAGGTGTTTAACATGCTTGATAGCTAAGATCCTTGGCCAAGCTGGCCCTGTGCTTGAGGTGTCCAAGTTGAGTCCTACAAAGAGGGGGTGAGCCTAAAAGCTAGGGATATGAGAGAGGGAGAGAGAGTGCCCATGCTCATACTAAACCTATTTACTTTGACTAAGGTGCTTGAGAAGCTTCCCCATGCTTGGAAGGAAAGGTCTTGAGGAGCTAAAGTAAAAAAGGAGCCCTACAAAGGAGGGGGGGAGCCCCAAAGCTAGGGACATGCTTGAATTGACCTTCCACTCACCCAAAGGGCACCCCTTCCTCAAGGGGCACAAGGACACATGTCAGGTTCTCCCTATGCTTAGCCACATGGTGTGCTTGAATCCTATTGCCTAGGCTAAAGAGAGGTCCAATGAGCATTTATATTAATTAATCAAATATCTAGATATTATCAATCCCTGTCTCTCAGGGGTAAGGAGGACACTTGTCGTAATGATACCCTTGTTTCTTGATATGATCTATGCATGTGATTGACTAGGCTTAGAGGAGACCAATCATATTCAAGCTTGAGCTACAAGGGGGGGTCGACCAAGCTAAGCAAGGGGCTTGCTTGAGGGGTATACTCCCTCTCTCACACACTCACATGCAATCATTCTCACTTTGTGAAGTTCAAGAGCTCCTTGTCCAATCTTGAGAAGTGGAGAGCCTACACCAACACTCTTGACTATGGAATGCAAATCCAACCAAGAGCCTTGCTTTGATGCTATGCTTGACATCTTCTTCATCTCCATTACTATGCTACTATGCTATGCTAAACTCTATGAGTAATTTTATTAGAGGACACTACTTCTTTCTTGTAAGAACACTTCTTCTTCGTCTTCCCTATCCTCATTCCTTGCTAGCTCTCTCCACCTTCGAAGGTGTTTGAGGTCTTGGGACTAAGGCCAGGGACAAGTTAATTGCTTTCATTAGATTAAGTTACGGGCATAATTGTGGTGCATGAAGCTCTCTATCTTCATTGCACCATGAAGGTCACAAGGAACACAAATTTTGTATTGTACCAAGTCTCTCTTTATGGGAGAAGCTATAATAAAAAAGCCTTTTGGAGGGGGGACTGGGTCCTCAACTGTTGTCAATCTCTCTAATTCTCTCTCTTGAAAACTACTGTTCATGGCAAGCTAGTTAATTATAATGGTTATGTTGCTACCTCTAGTCAAGTTCTCTCTCTATTTTCTCAAAGTGTTCTCATAAAAATGCTCACGACAGTTCTCTAAATTCCGCTATTCTCAATGTTCATATGCCAATTCCATTACACTACGAGCCAGGTGCAAGCGAAGACAACCACTCTCAGAGACGCAACAAAGCTAGTAAATTTCAAGTTATCCTTGTTTTTTTTTTAAACTGTAGAAGCATGCAATCCTAAGAAGAGGTGGGGGTGACGGCGGGGCCGGGGGGTGGGGTTAAGGTTGGGAGCTTTCACTCCAGCACCTCTCTCTCTCTCTCTCCCTCCCTCCCTCGCACGTCCCTCTCCCTGTGTGTCTCTCTCAGTTTTGAACCTTGTCGCCTTCCTTGCCGCCTCCATAGCCACCGAGATGCTGTGTTCGAGATCTCTCTCTCTCTCTCTCTCTCTCTCTCTCTCTCTCTCTCTCTCTTTGCAAATGGATAGTAGCGCAGGAGATTACTGTCTTGGTGATGCTCAGGACCTTTCTTTCGATGACATAGAAGGTGATGATCAGGACCTCTCTTTCAACGAGGTAGAAGGTGATGCACAACTCCTCTCTATCGACGAGATGGAAGGTGACGCACAGTTCCTCTCTTTTGACGAGGTACAAGGTGGCCCAAGCAATGTTCAACAGATGCACATCAATTCCATTAGCACTAGTATTCCAGCCGGTAATCAGGCTTTTCTTCATGATTATTGGGCTGCAAAGAAACGCGCACAGAGAAGCAGTGAAAGATATCCTACGTCTGCTCTTGGATTACGGGAATCCAGGTCAAGAAAGAACATTTGTGCAGCGGTGGCTCGATGTTGGTGCAAGAAAACAGTAGGGATTGCAAAGAATGAGCAGACGAAAATATTCCGGCAATTCCTGGACCACCAAACATTTTCCTTGCTGCAACCATCAAATTTCAGCAAAGTCGAAGACACTGTTGTATCGTGTGTGTGCAACACTTTGACTCAAATCAAGGTCCCTCATTCAGCAAGTGAAATTTTTGTAAAGAGAAGCTCTTTGGCAATGATTTTGAACAATAGTACAAACTCACAATCCGTAAACCAATCCAGAATGGCTAGTATCTTGGGGATCCATCGAAGGAATATTGCTGCAGCAAGCTCACGGCTAGAGAATAAAGATGAAGATGAAGTGTTTCCATTGAGTGCTTGTGAGAGACAATTGCCATGAGGAACCGTTATTACCAATGAAACGAGAGATTTAGAATATGCCTTTTGGACATCAAAGAGCAGAGTTTCACCCAACAAGAAAGACATATGCAAGATGAGAATTGGAAGGAAAAGTGTCGTCAAACATCCTATACATCTACTCGACGAATCTCAGGTACCAACAACTTCTAGTAATTGTTCATCTTGTTTGGTGCTACTTAAGGCTTATTTGGTCTAGACAGTACCAAATTTGGTAGTCTGCTTTACGGCAGAGGGTGTTTACAGTACCAAAGAATATCTACAAAGTACCAAATCCTAGCTATCGATTGCCAAAGCCTATCCATAGAGTTTAAAACCCTCTCTATAGAGTACCAAAACGTAATTATCCAGTACCAATGCCTATGTATAGAGAACCAAAAGTCCATTTACAGAGTACCAAACTCAACAGATACCACCAAAGCCTCTCTGTAGAGTACCAAATCCTATCACTATAGGACCAGGATCTATTTACAGGGTACCCCACACTTCTGATAGTACGAAAGCCTATATGTAGAGCACCAAATCATGTCTATTGAGTACCAAAGGCTATCTATGGAGTACCAAAGCACATCTGTAGAGTACCAAATCCGGTGTATCTAGTACCAAAGCATATGTATGGAGTACCAAAGCAGATCTGTAGAGTACCAAATCCGGTATATCGAGTACAAAATCCTAGCTATCGAGTTCTAAAGCCTATCCATAGAGTTTCAAACCCTCTCGATAGAGTACCAATACCTATTTATCCAGTACCAATGCCTATGTATAGAGAACCAAAAACTATTTACAGAGTACCAAACTCATCGGATACCACCAAAGACTATCTGTAGAGTACCAAATATTCTCTGTAGAGTACCAAATCCTATCTGTAGAGTACCAAAGCCTATCACTATAGGACCAAAGTCTATTTACAGGGTACCCCACACTTATGATAGTACCAAAGCCTATATGTAGAGTACCAAATACTGTCCATCGAGTACCAAAGGCTATCTATAAAGTACCAAAGCACATATGTAGGGTATCAAATCCGGTATATCGAGTACCAAAGCCTATCTATGGAGTACCAACTCAGATCTGTAGAGTACCAAATCCGGTATATCGAGTACAAAATCCTAGCGATCGAGTGCCAAAGCCTATCCATAGAGTTTCAAATCCTCTCGACAGAGTACCAAAACCTATTTATCCAGTACCAATGCCTATGTATAGAGAACCAAAGTCTATTTACAGAGTACCAAACTCATTGGATACCACCAAAGACTATCTATAGAGTACCAAATCCGCTCTGAAGAGTACCAGATCCTATCAGTAGAGTACCGAAGCCTACCACTATAGGACCAAAGTCTATTTACAGGGTACCCCACACTTCTGATAGTACCAAAGCCTATATGTAGAGTACCAAACTCATCGGATACCACCAAAGACTATCTGTAGAGTACCAAATCCTCTTTGAAGAGTACCAGATCCTATCTGTAGAGTACCAAAGCCTACCACTATAGGACCAAAGTATATTTATAGGGTACCCCACACTTTTGATAGTACCAAAGCCTATATGTAGAGTACCAAATAATATCTATAGAGTACCAAAGCCTACCGACAATACCAAATCTACGGTACCATATTTGGATCTTTTTGGTACTGTTGAACTTGGGTGCACGTTTGTCCACTATTAGAGTACCAAATTTGGTACTTTTGGGTACTGTTGAACTTGGGTGCACGTCTGTCAACTATTATAGTACCATATTTGGAACTGTCGAAAGCCAGTTTTGGCACTACTACAGTAGTGAAATTTTACCAATACCATGATGTTGGTTTTTTTCTGAATCGTTTTGTTTTTGTGCCATAGGTTGAGCTGTACCAAAGATTCAAGAAGGCTCACCCAACAGTGGTAGTGTCTCTTAGATGCTTCGAGGCATTGAAGCCATAATTTGTATGGAATTTGAAGGACACAAATACTTGTAGCTTTGTGGTTCATGTGCAGATGCTCTATTTCAAAGAGGCCCTTAATCAAATGCGGCAGAACAAGTTCGGGCACCACGGGAAAGGTCACCTTTGCACTTGCTCCGTTTTTTGCAGAGGTGATGAGAGAGGAACGTGTTTTGCAAACCAAGGAGTGTGTCAGCACATCACCGTTATGTGGGAATCCATCATGTGCCCAAAGCCTCCAAATTGTGAATACCATGCAAAGAAATGCTTGATGGGGGACTGCTCACAATGTGGAGTACGGAGGTTGACATTTTGTCCCGATGATATAGAAGAGGATAGCAAGGAGGTGTCTGTGAAGGTTTTCATGGAGGTTGGAACAGGACAGGTTGGAACAGGACAGGTTCACGAAGGTGGGAGTGAGAAGAAGAGAAAGGACTTGATTGTGCAACGGATGAAAAGTGGGACTTTTCTTAGCCTATTTTCAGCCCATCTGATAGGCTTCATCAAGCACAACTTTGTCTTCTGCTAGCAAGCCCAACAATTCAAGGACTGCTTGCAGAATTTTCGTAGCAACGTTGTAGTATCTGTTATTGACTTTGCGGAGAATTATTCCTTTAAAGTTCAGAATGAAATTCAGTCAATGCATTGGTGGTCTACCCAAGTCACAATACTTGTGCACATCACTTATTTAAGAAATGCAGCAGGTGGTACACAGAAGACGCTACACTTCTACATATCGGATGACAAGCAGCATGACACATTGTTTGTACAACATTGTTTCTTGCTGCATGACAAGTGGCTGAAAGAACGAGGACACTCTCTGCAACAACATTGGGTTTGGTCAGATGGTGCTGCTTCACAATTCAAGGCCCGTAGACCTTACTATTTTGTGGCCAGGTACTATCAAATGATAGGCTTGCACATGATGCATAACTTCTTTGCATCCGGCCATGGAAAAGGTGAACATGATGGGGCAGGGGCAGTCATCAAGGGAACTTTGACGCATGAGGAATTGAAACTAGATGGCTGGCGTATGAAGTGTGCAGCCGATGTTGTCAACTTTTTGAAAGCAACTTTTCAGCCAAGAGAATAGTCTCAGAGGTGTAATGCGCAAAGAGTCTTTTGGCTTATTGGCGCGAATGAAGTGCAGCGCAATCTGCAATGGGACTGTGAGCGCATCGTTGGCTCCCGCTCATTTCATTGTGCTGATGGCTATTCACAGGACAACCGCACCACCATACGCTTTCGATCACTTTCATGCTTTTGTGATCCGCGTATGCGTGGGTTGTGGAGAAGATGCACGAACAGAATGCACATTGAAGAATGGAAATATGTTTGCATCAAACCATTGCCAGAGTCTAGGGATACAATTAGGGATGACGAATCAGATGACGAGGAGGAGGGTGGAGATTCAACATCGATTCCGATGAGCCAAGTGTCCAACCTGCCACTATATGGAGGATGCCCTGAAATGTTAAGTGGCATGCTGTCCATAGGGGATAATTTTGCAGTAAAAGCAGCTAAGGCAAACGAAGACTTCTACATTATCAAATGCACAGAAGTGTTGTACCAAACGGTGAAAGAACAAAAGGATAAGTGGCATAACAAAATTGTTAGAGGAGGGAAGGTTGTTGAAGGCTTTTTTTATGGCCAAGTTGAAGGAAAAGCTGATACGTACCGGCTATTGGATCACACATCTCCGGTAATGATCTACTCACATCTTGTTAGGGACATACGTTTCCCGATGGAGCCTATTGCAGGATCCCTAGGTCAAATTTTACAATACAAGTTGTCTACTGAAGTATATGAGAGGATATACAATAGCATGCCATATCTTGATGATGAGAGCGACGAAGGTGCGTCCATGTTACTTGAGGGCAATGAGAAGCCCTGATTGAACAACTGAATCCGGTAGTCAATAGTACCAAATTTGGTAGTCAACAGTACCAAGTGTATTCCACACTATGTGCTTTTTAGTGACTGAGTCAACTTGATTTTTTGGCCCTGAGCTTTATCTGTTCTCTCTATCTAGTTCTGTGTTGGTATGTTACCTTTCATTACATTATTGTTTCAGTTGTCCTCACTATATGTGCATTTGGTACATTTTGGTACTGTTGAACTTGGGTGCTTCTCTGTCCACTATTACAATACCAAATTTGGTACTTTTTGGTACTGTTGAACTTGGGTGCACGTGTGTCCACTATTACAGTACCAAATTGGAACTGCTTGAACTTGCTGTATCACTTATGGTTTACTTTATTGCTCTATCTGGTTTTGTGTTGGTATGTTACCTTTCATTACATTACTGTTTCAGTTGTCCTCACTATATCTCTACTTTCTGTACTGTTGAACTTGGGTGCACGTCGGTCCACTATTACAGTACCAAATTTGGTACTTTTTGGTATTGTGTTGAACTTGGGTGCACTCCTGCCCACTATTACAGTACCAAATTTGGTACAATTTGGTACTCCTTGAACTCCAAATTGGTTTACTTTATTTCTTGGTATTTTTCAGTTTGTCTATTCGTATTTGATACGACCACCTTGAGCAATGTCTAGAACTACGTTGATAACATGAAAGGTATGCCAAACATAGATGCTATCTGCCTCAAAAATTAAAATGTTGGGCAACCTGGTTAGCTCCAAGAGGTTTCAACAGAATTAGTCAGAGGTTTCAACAGTAGAGATCAAGATACCAAGACAATATGAACAAGAGAAGTGGTTTTCCATTATGTATAGTATCGGGTTACAAAATTCCACTATTTACATGATTATGGCAATCTGCTACCTCGGGGGATCAAATTTATAGGAGTACCCCTCCATCTGTATGAAGTAATCAGTAATGTACCCAGAAATATCGTCTTCAGTGTCAAAGACTGGGTTTTTGCGAGTGTACGTTGTTGGGTACCGATCCCTTATCCACCCGAGCAACCAAGGCAAAACAAAATCCAGCAAGTAAAATGGGTAATCGGTTCCTACTACCATGGGATCGTATGATCCGATTGCCATACACTTTTCATAGTCATTTTTAAGAGACTTGTATCCACAATCATCTACAAGAATAGTGTTGCTGGCATCGTACTTCGGGTGCCTTGCCCACAACGTCCGTAGCTTCTTCAGTAAAACGGGCTTATCGCCCATGTGTTTGGGCACAACCGGCACCTCCGACATACGGGGCCGCCATATTTCACAGTCCTCTTGGGAGAGAATATATGCTAATGCCAAAAAACGAGGTTAGAGGTATGCGTAACTTATGTCCTGCAACATTCAAAGTGGGCATGCTTTACCTGCAAAATATTTTTGCCTTCTAAGGTTGGGGAAGCACGCGTTCACCATGTGTAACAGTTTTTCCCTTATTCAACAGGACCACAACACTAGGCTGGCTTTCTGTTTAAGCCGTAGGATGAACTGCTCCGCATCCGACCTTACAAGACAAATTACATTCTTTTGGAGATAGACTACCCGTGGCGTGTGCTCCTTTGGCAGGCACTCAAGTTCCTCAGGGATTTCGTTGCAGCTGGTTAGTAGCACGCCATTAAGATCAAGCACAATCATCTGCCCGCGTCTAGCAGCCACATCAGGCTGCAACAATGTGCTTGCCGGTGTCTCATCTAGCCACCAACTTACTACAACACCAACAAACATAATGAGTGGGGACAAATACACAGTGCAAACATCATATCTAAAAACTGGTCCAAAAACTACCAAATTTGGTACTGTATTGCACAAGTGATAAGGACTATCCGAAATCGCAAGTTCAAGAAGTACCAAATTGGTACTGTAATAGTGGACAGACGTGCACCCAAGTTCAACAGTACCAAAAAGTACCAAATTTGGTACTGTAATGCACATATAGTGAGGACAACTGAAACAATAATGTAACGAAAGGTAAAATACCAACACAGAACTAGATAGAGAGAACAGATAAAGCTCAGGGCCAAAAAATCAAGTTGACTCAGTTACTAAAAAGCACTAAGTGCGGAATACAATAGATTCTCACTGGCTACAGTTTGCATGCACGGGATAATTGATCACGGGCGCGATTGCGCTTCTTTCTCTGCAAATAGAAAAGTTCCTGCAGGGTCACGGAATCAAGGGAATCACCTCTCCGCTTCGAAACAGCATCAGTAGCAGTAGAGTCAACGCCCCCGTCGGTGCTGTCCACAACAGTATCGTTTGCAAGTACTTCTTCCTGCTCATCCTCGGCCTCCCTCCGATCTTTGTTGCCTTCCGACCCCTCTTTGACCTCCCCTTCACTCCCCTTTGTGGTTTCCACCCCCTCCCCGACACCCCCCTTTGTGGGTTCTTCCTCTCCCTTCTTGGCCGTTGCTTCATCGAGCTTTGTGTTGGCAGCATCTTGGCTTTCCTCCGCATCCAGCTCCACAACAACAGGGACTTTACCTTCCTCCTTGTCCTTAGTCTTTTTACCATCTGTGGCCTCATCCTCACTTTTACTTTCGCTGTCACCTGTCTTTTTATCATCTCTGGCCTCCTCCTCACTTTTACTTTCGCTGTCACCTGTTCCCTCACATCTTTGCCCCGTCACATTGTCTTTCCCTACAGAATTACCTTGCTTCAGATCGTGGAGAACATTTGATATCTCCCTTGTCACCTCATCCACGTCCCATATTCGACTTGCAGCCAACTTTGTGGCGTGCTGGTCACCAACTGCAGCATCCTGCTCCTCTGCAAACACAAAGAAAGACAACACATACTAACTTGTATGAAAACCTCACTGAGTTGCAAGTGTGCATATGTATTCAAAAATGCACACATACTTACTCTTGACAACTTGAAGCCCACTGGCCCAGGACTTTGCCAAATCAGAGATTACCATATTACAACCCGGCTTGACACACTGATCCCTGCTTTGTAACAGAGCACTGAAGCACAAGGGATGATACTTGTGTCGGCACTCTAGCATGAAGGTTCCGACTACATGTGCGCACTCCAAGGGCTCACCGCATGCAACACACATACCAAACACCGGGATCACATTTACCGAATCATTAACCTGGGGCTTAGGATATAGTAGGAACCTCTTCCCAAGCCTGATATCAGACAACATCTCCTTCACAAATAGGGTATGTTCTTGACCTTCCTTCCATTTTTTCTCCAGAGTGTCATACTCAGCCTGTTGACAACCAGCGGTCCCAATTAGTTTCAAAAACTACCAAGAAGTCATATCGAGACTGATACTTCTAAGTACTGTAGTACGAAACAGAACCCAAACTACCAAAACCACCAAAACTACCAAAAACTACCAAACTCGGGAATCATATAGTACCAAAAACATATAAATACCCTCAATGCAAAACTAAACTACCCAAACCTTATCAAAACTACCAAAAGCCACTTTTTGTAGCAATTTCAAATAGTACCTAAAAGTACCAAAACTACCAAAAGCCACTTTTTGAAGCACTTTCAAATAGTACCTAAAAGTACCAAAACTACCAAAATCAAACTACCAAACAAGCTTTTTGCATCACTTTCAAATAGTACCTAAAAGTACCCAAAACTACCAAAATCAAACTACCAAACAAGCTTTTTGCAGCACTTTCAAATAGTACCTAAAAGTACCAAAACTACCAAAATCAAACTACCAAACCCACTTTTTGCAACACTTTCAAATAGTACCTAAAAGTACTAAAACTACCAAAACTACCAAATCAAACTACAGAAGCCACTTTTTGCAGCACTTTCAAATAGTACCTAAAAGTACCAAAACTCCCAAAATCAAACTTTCAAATAGTACCAAAACAACCAAAACTACCAAGACTACCAAAGAAACACTTTTTGCAGCATTTTCAAAAACTACCAAAATTACCAAGTACAGTTTTGCAGCACTTTCAAATAGTACCTAAAAGTACCAAAACTAGCAAAACTACCAAAGCTATTAGAATAAAACTACCATAACACCTTTTGCAGCACTTTCAAAAAGTACCTTAAAGTACCCAAACTTCTTCATAGTACCAGAAATAACAAACCATAAGACAGAAGGAAACCATAAACTACCTACATTAAAAACAGTTCTACCATGAGTACCTAATACTACCAATCCCACCAAACCAAGCATAAACAGTTTTATCAAAGGTACCTAACACTACCAATCCCACCAAACCAAGCATAAACAGTTCTACCAAAGGTACCTAACACTACCAATCCCACCAAACCAAGCATAAATAGTTCTACCAAAAACTCCCAAAACTACCAGCACATGCTGCTCTAGAATCTCCTTGTCGAGCAATGATATATCTTCACTGATTCCGTATCGACGTAGCATCCTTCGACTGGCAACCAAATCAGCTTCTATCACATTGATTTCTGCGTCATCGCCAGCGTTGGCCTCTCTCAGTGTTTCCAGTTGGGTCTCATATTCCTTGATGTCTTCCATAATCTGCTTGACAAGCTTATTGGAACCCTCTGCCCTCAAGAGTGTTTCCTTCTTCTGCTTCAGAGACATTGTCAGCTCTTTCAGCCTATCGCCTACCCCGACACATGTCCAAGGGACTCTCCCAACCATAGCTGCAAGGTCCACAATATAATCAGGTGTCTTCTCCTCATGACGTTGTGGGGGGACTTTCTGTGTCATAATAATCAATATCTAATTCTCCTAAATGATTTTCTCATGTTAAATTGATCATTTAATATGGGGAAGTGCCAGGGGAGAAAAAGCTAGAATATTGGTTAAGCTAGCAGACCGGCCACAGCAGGGATCCAAAGGAGGGAAAATAGGGATCCAAAGGGGGGGGCCATCTGCAGAAGAACCATGTGCAACAATGGGCTAAAAAGACCCTAAGGTTCAACCCATTAAGACTTCCAAAATGCTAAGGTTCCAAAATTCAAAGGTTGTGTCCAAAGGTCAACCTCAAGGGAATTGGATGCTTTGTGTGTGACCAAAAAAGTCTTTGAATATCCCTACATAGGAGGGGGCGAGCCTAGCAAGTAGGGGATGAGAGAGAAGGCCACACACACACACACACACACACAAGCTCCCTTTACACAAAGGGAATGAGGGACACATGTCAGCTCCCTAGGCCAGATGCCTACAAGGTGTACCCAATTCCTATTGGATGACCCTTGAAGTGGACCAATGAGAATTAGGCTAGAGTAAATTTAGCCTAATTAATTTTAAAACACTTAATAAAAAGAACCAATGAAAATTAAGTCTCCTGGATGATTATTGGACAGCCTGTGAAGGGGTCCAATAGGAATTGAGCAGCCCAATGGGCTACTTAATTCCTATTGGTCAGAATGGAGAAAGGTCCAATGGGGATTTAATTCATTTAAATCAATTAATTTTAATTGATTAAGCTCTCACAAAAGGGGAAAGGGGGACACATGTCAGAAGGCTATCACGTATGCTGCTTAATAGCCATTGGCTTGACTTGGGGAGGTCCAATGGGGAGCCTGCAAGAGCAAATAGCAAGAGGACTCGCCCAAGAGAGAGAGGGGGCTGATTTTTGCAAGGCATTATCACACACACACTCACACAAACTCATGTGTGAAGAAAGAGAAGAGTATCTCTTCCCAAGCTTTAATGGAGAGCTCATCACCTACTCCAAGCTTGTGAGATAGAAGCCTACATCGACACACTCTTGGCTTGTGGATGCAAATCCAACCAAGAGCCAAGCTTCAATGAATGCTCATCTCCTCTATCAAGCTAATTACTAAGCTAAAGCTATGCCAATATGAGTGATTATGTGAGGAGATGTACATCTTTCTCGTAAGATACTCCTTCTTCCTCTCAATCTACTCTGATACCCTACTAGCTCTCACCATCTTCGAAGGTGTGTGAGGTCTTGGGTCTGAGAACGGGGATAATTAAAGTTGTGTTTACTAAGTGTTTTGCTTAGTGCATGAAGCTTTCATCTTCATTGCACTAGCTAGTCTTGAAGGAACACAAAGAATTGTATTGTACAATGTCTCTCTTGATGGGAGAAACCATAATACAAAGCCTTTTGGAGGGGGGACCGGCTCCATGCAAATCCGTTCCTCAAGTGTTGTCAATAGCTTAATTTCTCTCTCTTTTGAAAGTATTGTTGATGCTATCTAACTAGGTGTTATGCTTTTTGTTGCTCTCTCCACCCAAGCACTCTTGTAATTCTCATTAGGAATCTATTCTAATGAAATGCCCACTATGTTCATGCTAATTTCCGCTACACACAAGTTTTTAGGCCATTAAATGTTACATTCTGTGTAGGGGGCATACTACCGACTGGCGTAAGTCGGGGCTTCTTGGTATTTGATGGGTGGCCTCCTTGGGATGCACCGTTTGCCTTTCGCCAATTCTCAACCTTCTTTTCCAAGCCTCCTGGTCGGGAGGAACACATGTTGAGTACACTCTGCCCAAACCTGGCCCATGCAACCCTGTGGCCCGCAGGGTCCTTTGTGGCTGCATGACACTTCTCATATGCAAAACAGCGGGCAAATTTTGTAGTGATCTCCCCACATGATGGTGGGGCTTGGTACACCTTATGGAACAGGAACCTGCATTCATCGTGAAGCCGTGGCTGCACGTGATTTAAGTAAATCTTTGTCTTCTTGTGGCTGGAATGCCTGAATACAGTGAGCCACTGGTCATCGGGGATGTCATCTTCCGTAAGATCCTTTGGCAGCACCCCCTCCATGCTCAATCCATACTCATCATGAAGCTCTTGTGCTGTATAGCAGAACTTTGTCAAGATAGGGTACTCCTCCATCTTGTTTCTTCCTGCAATATGGAAACAACACGCAAGTAAAGACATGCCCTCATTATATGCCTCATTTCAGCTGTGCAAAACAAAACACATGGAATGAAATGAATGTATCTCATTCAGGTGACAATTGCAAAATTCAGTTGTGTACAAAGCCAAATTTGGTAGTGGTTAGTATCAAATTTGGTACTAACCAAATTTGGTTATGCTGACATCCCTACTGAGCTTCAACTTTGTGCTATGCTCATGCACAACATATACTGATTTTTGCACTTGCATGCATGCAAGTTAGCAATCTAAAGAGCAGCTTATACATGTAACTTTGTAACTTTCCTAAACCCTAAATTCCTAAGAAGATCCCAAACATGCACATGTACTTGCTGCATGCAAAAAAAGCAAATGCAGACCTCATCAGATAAAAGACATGCAGAAGCTTGCATGCATGGAAAATAAAATGGTAAATCACCAGAAAACGCACAGCTCTCATAGCACCTACCTTTAGATGTTGTAGATGACCGTGGAGTCTCATCATCGGCAAAAAGAGGCCCAGGCTTAAATGAAGTCTCCATGGACACAACAGGTTTCTCCCTCTCCACAAAGGAGGCCCCCTTGCTAGCCCTCGTATTTGGGGTGTCGATGTTCCGAGGGGATTTTGCATCCATTGTCCTCTTCTTCTTTTTCCCATTGTCCGGTGACGCTTTGGCTGTTGATTTCCTCGCTGGCATCCTCATCTTCCTAATTGTGAGTATCTGGGGAGCTTGTTACCTGCAACTGTAGTGGTTTGCAGAAGGCGATGTAGTAAGAGAGCAAGGCGGAAGCTGGAAAATGTGTTGAGCAACTGCGCCACTCACAAACGCAGTCTGTGATGGGACTTTTGGCACGGTTTCAAAACACCACTCGCATTACTTATTGCCCCACCCACGTTTTCTTTCACGGAAAGTTTAAATCATAAAAATTTCCCTCCTACCATTCTTTAACATAGATGAAAAAAAAGGTTCCCTCCAAAGTGTGGACATATGTAGAAGTACCAACCAGGTAGAAGCAAAATAGGTCCTTTTTTTGTACCACAAAACCATGCTTTCATTATTCTACATAGAAATATGAGGGTTACATTTGTCTACCTAAGAGTGGAGAGATGCATACGTATGCTCTCTTTATCTTAGCATGATGTGCCTTGCCCTTGTACTTTTTGATCCATAGATATGCCATTGTTCATCACTAGATGACTTGGTGTTGTCTTGGATGTAGATACGTATGATGTTTGGCCACAATTTGAGATTGTTAAACTATCCGTTGATGGTTGTGCTATGCGTTTCACACACTTCATTAGGGATTAGATTGATTAAACTATCAATCAACAATACAACAATGTCCAGGACTTGTGTTGAGCATACCTCACACAAGCTAGGCTATTCACATGTACACTCTGATTGTTTATGTGAATTCTGTAATGCACATAACAAAGTACAATTCTTGTGATGAGCATCCCTCACACTCCTGGGCCTATTCACCTCTCCCTATCTCTCTCTTTATTGTGCTTTGTTTTTTCTTAAACTTTCAATCATTTATTGTATAGTGTATGGTTTGCAATCATAATATAGAATTTTTTGCTACAAATTATGTCAGTTGTTTATGGTTTAGGGTAATGACATGATTTTGATAGTTTTCCCTCTCATCATATAATGTTTATGTTTTCAAATCATATCTTACAGATATGGAGGACACCAAGCTTTTGAAACATCACCAAAAGTTTTCCTTTGAAGTTATAATATGCCACTTTAATCACATGTTAGAGCCTAAGCTTCGTCTTTTCCTAAACCCTTTAGCTCTGGAGCATTATTACAGTTCACAGAGGCATTAGAAAAGTCTGTATTTGAACAACTCCAACCCATATTTATGCCCATTGATTTTGACATATCTCTAATGACATCATGTTCATTATTGAACATGGTCAATCAGTCTATTGGGCAGATTGCAAAGATTTTTCAAGACCTAAAAATCCCAAAATTGTTACGTTGCCAGGCATAGCTACTAGCATACAACTTGTGCAATGTTTGTATACTAGGTTCAAGAGCAAGGAGAAGCTTGAAAGAGCCGGAAAGCGAACGAGAGTGGAAGCTCGGGGAGGTCACCTAAGAAAAAGTAACCTATTCACATGAGTTCAACAGAAGGGTATTTAAAGTTCTTGAAACTTACATAAATATATATACATAGATTTTGAAAAAAACTTACAGATTTCAAAATAAAAGGGTACATTATATTCCTAAAAGAATTCAAAGATAATGGGTTTTACAAACATGTCTTGAATGCACATGATATGGTAGTTTTACACATAATGAACCCCTCGAGAGTGGAAGCCAGCTCTTTTGATGCTGTCAAAGAGCTAGGAGCTACCATTAGAATAAAGCCTGCTACTAGTACCGCTCTCGCTCTGGATCAACTCCCCCTTGTATTTGCATCTTTTACGAGATACTGCAATCTTTAACATACAGGCTCCACAACTCAGAGAAGGGAGATTGGCACACAGGAAGTGTGTAGGTGTTAACCATCCTACATTTAAAGATCCACTGTATGTGGCAAAGATCTTCAAAGTCCACTTGCATGGACCCACAATGGATGAGCAGGTTAAAGACAAAGCCACAGTTTTGTACATTGATCATCGCGGCATTATTTATCCACTTGCCATGGACCTTTTCCACGTGGATCATCTAATGCTCATTTTATGGTTTTGGAATGGCGGCCATGTAGAGCAGTGGATAAAAGAGTGCAACGCAGATGGAAGTCAACTTGCCATTTGCGATTATGTGACCACTGAAGGAATAGTAGAGATATTCCAAAATAACATTTTGCAGATAATTAATGCTCTTCTTCAGACCCTAAAGTATCTACATGCACACGACTATCTCCACAATGACCTGCACTCTGGCAGGACTCCAGCAACGTGATGCTTCATTTTGGACAAAAGGGGGTCTATAGAGGCATTATGGATTGGGGGTCATGTACAAAGACCAAAAAAATGGCATGCTTTCCTCCTCTCCACGACTTGCAATTAGAAACTAGTAAGCAGGCTGAGAGATATTTTCCATGGGCCGCTGTAGAATGCATAATTCCTAATCCCCCTCCCTGGAATAAAGCCATGGATATCTTCTCCATGTGTCATACTTGTAAAAGGCTCTTAAAGTGCATGTCACTACATTAAGAGAAAAACAAAAGGGATTTTTAAAGCAATGTACTTACCCACCTTGAGAGTGGCAAGCAAAACAATCCCTCAACCCGGCCTAACGCTTTTGATCTTTCTCTCTATCTAAACGATGCCCATAGAGTGGGCTATGACATTGTTATGATTTTTGGCCTATGATCATCTGATGACTAAACTAATGATTTGATTGTTGTCCTCTCTCTAGTTGCAGATGTAAATTATATAATTGATCAAGTTATCTTGTCTCTTTCCTATGACATGGTGATAGATATTCTATCTCTTTCTTGTAACATGATTAAGTTATCCTGTGTTTTTCTTTCAAGGTTATAAGTAATATTCAATAAGCGCTTTAAATGTGATGACTTGTTAACTTCACAACAATTCAACAATGCAAAGGTTGACATATTCACTTGATTTTTAGATACTGTAATCATGACTCTTATGGAAAAAGTAAATTGTGTGTGTGTGTGTGTGTGTGTGTGTGTGTGAGAGAGAGAGAGAGAGAGAGAGAGAGAGGGGGGGGGGGGAGAGGAGGTGAACATCAAGTAGTATAGCATGACTATCTTTCATATTTTTCAAGTAATCACATCGAGAAAAAATTATAGGACTTAAGTCACACATCTTCATTTGCATCAAACACACCAACCATATCATCTACTTCATCCATATCAGAGCATTTTGAAGCTATCTCCCATTCCATATCATCGTCATCGTCAACTTTTGCAGCTATAGCTTCATGGGTTTGGAAGACACCGTAGTGCTTTTGTGCTGCTCTTGTTGCAATGGTTACTGGCTAATGGATAATTCTCATGTTGCAGATAACATAGACCAAATCAATAGCCCATCTAGGGTGAAGATGATTTCGTTTCTTGGTATGCATAAAGTCGAATGCCCCGACCAATTTCTCTCACAAAATCCACTTGATGTTGCAACAGATAAAATCCTTACTGCAATGTGTTGCACCTCCACTTTCTCCCCACCACATTAGGGAATTTCGGAGGTCATTTGGAGGGCCTTCTAAGAAAATGTATTTTTTGCACTCTCTCTCTAGAAAAAATGGCAAATAATAGAGCTGGGTCTTTCATAGTAAAAGTTCAAAAAGTGTACTTTAAGTAGATTCCTTACTCTTTTGAACATTCGTTCGTAGTGATTGAGGGATAATCCTCTTTTCAGTTGCATTGAATGAACCTCGTCAATATGGAGGGACGAAGGCGCAGCCGCTATTCACTTTTCATTAAACCTGCACATTTGGCTAATGGCGCACTCCTCAAATGGCACAAATGTTACCCAGAAACGAGCCAAATATCACCTTCACATTGATTTGGACAATGAGTACCAACCATTGATTAAGCGCAGTAAAACAAACACACATATACCTCCCGCTTCCATAGACACGCTCAGAGCTCAGGGAGCTAAACACATAGATATCTGGATGAGAGGATCTCTCTACCCTAAGAATCCAATGACTAATGTGTCTCCACCGTTTGTCAATCCTACAAGCTTATTGACCTTTGCTGGTGATGGAGAAAAGGGCCTTCTGGGTTATTGTAAATCTCTTACAAGAGAAGCTGAAACTTACAAGGGCATTCTCCAAGCTCAACAATGTGAGATTGTTCGCCTTTCACATTTACATTCTACAGATCAGGTTACCATTTTGCAACATAAAACAGAGGTACAAGAACTGAAAGGAAAGGTGCAAAGTTTTCAAATGAAGGACACCATCTTGGGTGGTCGTATCCGAAAGAAGAAATTGCGCAATCTTGAAACATTGCAGGTTGCATCAGGAGGTCTCAAGAAAAGAATCCGAGCATTAAGGTGATGCTTCTTGGTTGGCTACATTGTCTTAGTTAAGTAATCTTTTTGTTTTTTCTTGTTATGCATTGTTTTCATGTGCCTAAATAGTGTTAGTGAAGCAAATTTTCTGTTATTTACTTATGCATTGTCTTCATGTAGAGATTCAATCTATCCTGACAAGGAAAACATTGACCCCAAAGCCAATATAGGAAAGAGATTGAAGCCACTTATAAGTAGAAGCCTGGCAGCAGATATAGTACATGACAAGAAGTTTAAGGTCCTACAACGAAATGTAGTGGACCGCTTTATTTGAGAGAACTCAGTGCCTGCAAAAGAGATACAAGGCACACTTGATTCACTTGGTGTAAGCAAAAGAGGATATTCGGCTATCCAAAAGTCTATCTCATCCATCTTTGTTAAGAAGGGTATAAAATCCAAACTTCTACCATCAGCCTCAAGTGTTTGGAAAGAGAGGCTTCAGCTTAACGAGGCACAGGGAGACTATCTTGGACAGCCCTTTCATATTAAAGCAACTTACAGTGGCCATGGAGAAAACATGGCATATGATGAGTTCAATAATATTTTTATGGACCTGCGGATATTACAGAAGAGAATGGTGGAGTTTTACAACATCACATTTGAAGAGTCACGAGGGGTATTACATTTTGTGTTAAAACTGGATGAGTATGAGCTTGTTAAAGAGAAAAAGCTAGAGCGTGTTACTATTACTTTAATGAATAGAGCCCTCTCAAAGTGTCCCAGTGTTGATCCTTTATATTTTAGTGTTCAATCAGAATCTAACATATGGTGGCTTGGTGCGTTTGAGGTAAGCGAGATTCTCAGGTAAGCTCAAATGTTCACATCTACTTAAGTCTCATTTATTTTGTGTTGCAGGTAAAGAAAGAAGATCATGAGATTCTATATTGGGTGTTCCATCGAACTAATATTCCGGAGGTGATTGATCGACAGACTAACCAGGGAGAGGTACTACGTCTAGATGGAAGGGGAGACTTTCAAGTTCAGTGGCATCTTGCAGGTGACCTCAAAACATTAAAGTGCATGTATAATTGTGGAATGGGTGCAATGGCAAAGTCGCCGTGTTTGTTTTGCATGGAGCCTGCAAAGGTCATGGACCCAAAGTGGTGGAGAAAAGCTCCAACACGTCACATTGAGGATCCTGCTTTTCGACCGGTTTTGAAAATACCACTTGTGAATGTCCATATTTGTACAATGCATGCCCTTTGTAGAATTGTGGAGAAATTGGTCTACTTATATATCGGGTTTGCTTGGAAGATTAAGAACTCGGCAGAACGACAAGTAGCCCTACAGTGCTTAGAAATGGTACTGTCGGATATGGGGCTTCATGGTGGCAATGTGAAAATCCAGCGGGATGAAAAGAGATCAACTGCTGAGAAGGATGTCCCATGCAAACCATCCATCGGTGGGGTGAAGGCACGGAGGTTTTTATCTAAACCCCAAGGTACAAGAGATCCGAAGCTAACAAAACATGGAAAGTTATATAACACATCTTATGTTAGCAAGGTAGAGTATCAGAGCTGGAAAAAGCTACATATTGCAGTCAAAGACCAAGAACCAACTACTCGTAACGCGAAGGCTGAGGTTTGGCGATCAATAGACATCCTATTTTTGATGTGCGACAAAGATGACTGGTCACAAGGTGATATGAACAAGTTCAAGGAGAATCTCAACCTTCTGAAAAAATCATTCAAGACAGCATGGACAGACACCCAGATTACTCACTACATGGTATTATCGTGTATTTCATTCTCTCTTATGTGCAAATATGTGAGTGTAAAACATTCTAACTAATCTGTTTTCATATCCAACACATCATCTTCAATCATTTACCATATTTTATACAAAAGTATGGGAACCCGGCAATATGGAATACCCAAGGGATGGAAAAGTCTCATTACATGGCGAGAAATGCTTATTTCAGGCACACACGACATGGTGGCTCTCGAATCAAGGCTAACAGTTTGAGATAACTATTTGAATGGTTCTATCATAGAATCATTCATCGAATGCAGGCAAAAGAAGTCTTGGCAAATTCAGCAACAGCACAAGCCATCAGACATTTACAACAACAAAAAGTTAAAAGATCAATGGCATACAACAACTCCGGAGCTCGTGAAAGTCAACGAAGGTGGAGAGAGACAATGGTGTATGTGAATCACAAGTGGAGAAAGATACTCTGAGTGGATGACATTGTACAAAATTTATGTAATACATGATCTTATACAATTGCTACTTGAAGTGTATCAAGATTTTGAAGGTTCAATTTTGTTTTTTGGCACGTTACCCTTGTAACGAATCATGAGATGTTTGCCATACTCTAAAAGTTCATCTGGGTTTTGTCTACCAAGAGCTAGTGCCATTGTTGTGTAGGTGTAGTAATACGCTGCCCGACCACCTGTATAGCCCGAGCAGTAACCAAAACAATCTCTAGCAAACACTTTGTCCACAAGAATGACTTTATCTGCACTTTTGGGCAGCACGGGTCCACCCAAGAAGCGTGATAGTGTCTTGAATGTGTAAGTTGCTATTGAACCCTCTTGTGACATGGAATTGTGAAAAACTACTATCGGTGACTCGCAAAGCTTTGAAAGGTACTGCGCTAGGGCCGCATCCCTTCCACGATACTCTCGAGTCCGCCGCCGAAGGAAGTCATCCTTGTCAGCAATCCAAGACTGCACATATCATGTCAGAAGTGACACAAAGAGAGAGAGAGAGAGAGAGAGAGAGAGAGAGAGAGAGAGAGAGAGAGAGAGAGAGAGAGAGAGAGAGAGAGAGAGAGAGAGAGAGAGAGAGAGAGAGAGAGAGAGAGAGAGTTACCATGAAGCTCTCATCCTGCAGAAAGAGGTTTTCCTGCCACAGGTCTACAGATGTAGTTGACCCCTGACCTGAATGGTTAAACCAATCCTCCACTTCTTTTTTACTTGTTGATGGTCTTAGGCTTTGTCTTATTGCTTGGAAGGTGGCTTCATCAGGTAGTGTCTCCTTGTATTTTTCAGCTTTCTCAAAGCATCTTCGGAGGCATTCCATTGGATTGCTGGATGTTTCCATTGCCTCATCATCACTACTATCCTCTTAAACAAATCCACTCCTCTCCTCTTGGACTCTGGAAATAATAGCCAGGGAGAAATCCTCCCTTAAATAAAAGACACTTTGCACATCATGTAAGAAGATATAGGTCCTGTCTCCAATCCTGAAGTCAGGCACAGCAGGAAACATCATCTGAGCATGCTTCTCAGTGAAGTTACTGACATCCAATGGAAGTTTGATTTCTGTGGTTTTCACAGAGAGCATCTTACTTCTTTGTACTTCAATTGCCTCAACCTCAAGGTCGACTGTATCTTCAACCTCCTCGACTTCTTGTATATGAGTTGTCTCCTCGCATTCTTCATCTGGTGCTGCATCCTGCTCCTTTAACACCTCATCAAGATTTTGCATGAGGAATCCAAACAGGCTGTTTAGGTAAATCATAAAACCAAAGGCTTCCTGAATAAGTTTGCATTCTTTTTGGTGCAAAGGGCAGGCTGAATGTCGGCAAGAAGGTGGTAATTCCCTATACTTCTTCAATCCCTGTCCCTTTCCACCACAGTCATTTAAATGCACAAGAGTCATAGTGGGCAGAACAACCCTCCCTACCTGCACCATCACTTCAAACTTATCTCTGTAGTACTGCAAGAAATTAATGTGCTAAGCTAACAGGTCTTCAATGTCAAACTTTGGATTAAACATAGAATGAACTAGATCAAACTTGTCCCCAGCACCACAAGATGCTGCAAAATCAAACACCCTCTCATCAGTTGCAGCTGGGTCTTCCAGAGAAGACACATCCTCTTTGGCTTTACATTTAGTTGCACAGGCACTACTTTCTAGCACATCTGCATCATCTGAGAAGTCTATATTCCTCTTTCTTGTATTTTTCTTGACAAGTACTGTACAGGGTGAGGGAGCCTTGTAGGGTGAGGGATCCTCTTGCCCTGGTGACCTCTCTGATTGATCTTCACCAATTGACTTTTCTTCAGATATGTCCTGACAAAAGTCAACAGTTCTTTTGGCAGAAACATTAAGCAACTGAGCCTGCAAAGGTTGAAATCCTGGCACAAGCTCTGGGTCTGGTTTCAACCTCTTCTGCCTACTGGACCTTAATCCTATTCATCAGGAAACATGACAAGTCTCTCTCTCTCTCTCTCTCTCTCTCTCTCTCTCTCCATATATATATATATATATATATTTGTCTCTCTCCAAAGCACAAACAAAAACACACATAGTCTCTCTCTCTCTCTCTCTCTCTCTCTCTCTCTCTCTCTCTCTTTCTCTCTCTCTCCAAAGAGCATTAAAAAAATACACATAGACTGTGTGTGTGTGTGTGTGTCTTTGTACTAAAGGTGCGCAAGGACGAAAACATACTTTTTGCAACTCTCTACGCGCGCCTTAAGTACAATTGAGAGAAAGAGAGAGAGAGAGAGAGAGTCATAACTATACTATAGGCGCACGGAGAGAGCTGCAGTCAGTGTTTGGTTGGCTTTGCGCGCCGTTAGTAACGGGGACAGACAGGGGAGGGAGAGAGAGAGTGTGTATGTCTCTGTGTGTGTGTCTGTGTGTATGTGTGTATATGTGTGTGTCTGTGTGTGTGTGTCTCTGTCTATGGAAGTATGTGTTGAGGTGTGTATGTGTTGAACAACAGTCTGGGTTTTTCTTTGTTTACACACACACCCACACACACACCCACACAATTTGTACCAACTGTTGGAAATACAGAGAGAAAGAGTGAGATATCACCTTTTGTTGGTGGGGTTTGCAGAAACTCCAAGGGAGGTGTCTCCTCCATTGCTTTTTGTCTGTCAAACTGACTCTGTCTCTCTCCCTCTCTCTCTCTGAGAGTAAGGAGTCCCTCTCTCTATCTCTCTCTCAATCTGTCTCTCTCTCTCTCCTTCTCTCTTTCTATGGTTCTCTCTCTCTCTCTCTGTCTCTCTATCACTCTCTCTCTCTATCACTCTCTGGCAGTAATGAGTCTCTCTCTCTCTCTCTCTCTCTCTCTCTCTCTCTCGCTCTCTCACTCTCTCTCTCTCTCTATTGTTCTCTCTCTTTCTCTCTCTCAAAATCACACTTATAACGGATGCACACGGCGGCGCCCCACGTGTTACTATAAAATAGAGTATAATTGCATGTTGTCGCACGTGTAGTCATTATTGAGACCGTATACTTTTGTACGTCATATATAGAGGTCATGAGAGAGAAAAACCACAACTCGTGAAAGAGAGTGAGTGAAAGAGAGAGAGAGAGAGAGAGAGAGAGAGAGAGAGAGAGAGAGAGAGAGAGAGAGAGAGAAGAGCCGTCGTCTGTGTCTCCGACAGCAAGCCGACCCATCGACATAACGAAGGTCTGCGTCCTCAGGAGGTTTGGCCCTCTCTCTCTCTCCCTCTACTTATGAAATTTCCCTCAGCCTTTGCCTCTATCTCTCTCTCTCTCTGTGTTTCTGTCACAGTATATTGCATATCTAGCTATGTCCTAACAAACAACACACACATACAGTCACAAACACAACACACACACACACACACACACACTCACAAACACACAGACACACAAATAAAACATACACACACACACACACACACACACACACACACACACACACACACACACACAGACACAAATATAACATACACACACACAGACACACACACACACACACACATACAGAGACACACACACACTCACAAACACACACACACACACACACACACACACACACAAATATAACTTACACACACACACAAATACACACACACACACACACACACACACACACACACATAGCCTCTCTCTCTCTCTCTCTCTCTCTCTCTCTGTCTATACTAAAGGCGCGTGTAGAGAGGCATAACCGGCGTGCATGTCTCTATGGGCGCCGTTAGTACTGTGCATTGACCAGTGTATGTGTGAGTGTTATAGAGAGAGGATGTAAGGCGGGGGAAAGAGAGAGAGAGAGTGAGTCTTTCTTTTACCTTATACTAACGGCGCACGGAGGTGTTTTTTGAGGTCAAAACATGCTCCACGCGCGCCTTTAGTAATGTGAGTCTCTCACTCTCTCTCTATTAAAATATGCTAAGCTATAGAAAGGAGAGAGAGAGAGAGAGAGAGAGAGAGAGAGAGAGAGAGAGAGAGACTCCTCTTTTTGTATACAGTGAAATGGCTAGAACAAAAGCCATTGTAAGGAAGGCAGGCAAGGGACCAGGATTAGCAGCTAAAGCAAGTAGCAAATCTGCAACCCCAAAGAAAAGACCTGGAAAACCCAATAAAATTCTGAAAGGTCAAAGGGTGAAGAAGTTACAAACCTGCATGGGACTTTTCAGAGAAATCAGAAAGGCACAGAAATGTGTAGATTTATGCATACCAAAGCTGCCCTTTCAGAGGATGGTGAGGTCCATATGTGAAGAAGCAACCTGGGGCACCAAAAGGTGGAAGGTGGTGGCATTAATGGCTCTACAAGAAGCAATAGAGGACTTCCTACTGGAGTACTTCAGTGACATGACCATTGTTGCAGCCCATGCCCACAGGGTTACTATAATGGACAAAGATAGTGAGACACTGAAAAGAATAAGGTGGAGGTATGACAAACTACTGGTCCCCAATGTCTACAGGGATAAGAAAATGAGGGAAATTTTGTTATACCCCCCTGAGCTAGTGCCACAACTCACAGTTGTAGATGTCACACATGATGTGAATACAAGGGCAAGGGCAGAGACTATTGCTCGCCAAACAGAGGACATGAGGGAAGCAGAGCTTAAGGAGAAAGCAAAAGTAGCAGTGGAGTCCCAGAGGCAAACAGAATGCAATGTGACCTTGTCCATAGAGGCAAGCAATCAAGAAACTCTACTTTCAATGAAGGATGGTTTGCTTGCAAAGATACCATTTGTAGATGGAGCCAGAAAGCTAGCTCTGGAAAAAGTGGACATTAATTTATTGCAGAATCCAGATGCTCAGATTTCAGACACAATTATCTATGCTTGTCTTAAGTAAGTGTTACTATCTTGCTAGCTTTGAAAACTCAGATAATAGGTTTGCTAACTCAGGTAAAGTCTCTGCAGCCTGATCAAAAGTCAACTCCCACTGCACACCCACACAGAGGTGTTTCTTCTTGATCCACAAATGTCAGTGATTATTAGACAAAATAACAGTCCATCTGGGACCTTTGAGAGTTGGTTTCTCCACGGTGCTATGCTGGAAGTTACTGTCATCATCTTTCCATATGAGAACAACCATCACTGGAGTCTCATATGCCTTGATGTTGACCAACCAGCAATGTGGGTGTTCAATTCAATAAAAGGAACCCACCCTGAAATTAGGCTGTAAGTGTTTTGTATCAGAAAGTGTTTCTTATAGATATCCATGTAAATTTGAAGCCTCATGCTAACATCTTGACATTGCTTTGTGCAGTTGTATAAAGAGGTTGTTGCTTGCCTATGGCAAGCTATGTGGAAGGTATGAACTATACAAGGCCCCAATCAAAGATGTACCTGTCCCAAATCAAACCGATGGAAATTCTTGCGGCTGGAGATGTCTTCTCCATGCAAAATATGTCCTGCAAAGCTACTTTGCATTAAAACCTTTCATGACTAAGGTAACCATTTGGCAATGCATTCAGTTAGTTTTGGTTTAGTTTATAAAAGAATTCTCACCATGTGGTCTTTCAATTTTGCAGAGTGCTTTAAAAAACTACACATATGATTATTTGCAAAGATACCGGGTAAGTTTAATACAACACCTGCTTACTATGTCTAGCCCAAGAGAGCTTGAAGATAGCGGCTTGGATGACCGCACTATTGATCTAACAATACATGACGTGCCACCACGACAAACCCCTGCATCCGATATAGTGGAATCACAACGGGCCGAGGGGGTCATATCAGCAGAAGATGAAAGAGCCAAGGATGAGGAAAGGTCAAATGAGCATATGGAAGGTGCTAGTGTACAACCAGAGGAGACAATGAAAGAGCCAAGTCAGCCAGTGGAGGAGCCAAAAGAGCCTATGGCTGAAACCCAAGATGAGGAAAGAAGGCCTATAGATGAGCAAAAGGATATGGATGAGGAAAGCAGGCCTAGGGATGAGCAAACTGATATGGATCAGGCAAGGATGTATGAGGCAAGCCGGTCAACCGAGGGAGAGGAAAAGACCTTGGAGGAAACCTTGAATGAGGCAGAAAGAGCCATGGGGGAGACCCCTGATGAAGATGTTAATGATGACTATGAAGATGTGAATGATGAAGCTAAAGCAGAGGAGAGCAACAACGACATCAACACTACAGAGACTCAGTATGGATCCTTGCTACCTGTAGATACGGTTGTTCTGGTAATGTCTATTCAAGTATGGCAAAATATGTTCAGCTTCTAACTACTTATATGTACTTGTCAACTTTTACAGAGGTTGATTATCTTGGACGTCAATGGATTGCTGCTGATGCACGTGCCTCTCGGTGACACAGAACCCTTTGAGGATTTGCAAACGTTTCGGATGGGAACTTGTCGAGTCAAGGAATTTATTCAGTTTCTTCTTCCGTGCTTTAGAGTTTCCATATGGTCTTCAATGCAAAGGCAAAACTTGTCGCCACTAGTTACAATAGTTTGCAGTGTATGCGACGCTCACACGTCAGATTTTGCCTTTTTGTATGATCAAAGAAAATGCGTTACCGTTGAGGGCCACTACCACCCTAAAAAACCACACTTACCTCTTTTGTACAAACCGTTTAGCCAAATCGGTGTACCCTTTGATGCAACTAATACACTACTGATTGATGATACTCCTGAAAAGGGAGAACTAAATCCGCCGGGAACAACTATCTCACCACCTTCTTTCGAGGGGCATTCCTTCGATTTTTACCTTGAAGACATTCTGATTCCATACTTACAGAAATTGTATCTCAGTCCATTGTTCACGGACGAGTTTGTACTTTCTAATGAATTAAGATGACTCTTCTATCATGTCTTTGTCTTGTCTAACATTGAGAGAGAGAGAGAGAGAGAGAGAGAGAGAGAGAGAGAGAGAGAGAGAGAGAGAGAGAGAGAGAGAGAGAGAGAGATTGACATGGTAAAGAAATGTATTTCAAGCACATTTTTTCACAGGGCACAAATGACAAATGAGCTCAATAAACTTCATGTATTGAAAGTCATTTGTATACACTTGGGTTCACAAGAATATCTGTTACATTGACACTACTTCAACCCGACCATCCAACTCTTTGCACAAAATATCTTTTTCCCTTCGCCGCATCACCTTACGGCCAGCTAGGAAAAAGGAAAAATCTGATAGGTCCTTGTCCATTGACTCTTCAATTATGTCATGCCGCAAATGCTGAAGACTGCATAGCTCCCTTATTGTAACCACCAACAGTAGGCCATGCTCTTTATCAATCACTTCCACATCCACAGCAGGATTATCTTCCAAACCCGCAGAAACCTGGTCCATAGGAATGTACTTACCATTGAGCATTTGTGATCGCATATACCAAAACGAGAGTAATAGTGATTGTCTTGCAATCATGTACTTGACAACTAGAGTATCAAGCGCGACCTCGCACCGTAAACCAATCTCTTCCTTTACATACCATCCTCTGTCAAGAAGTTTGTCACAGGATGACTGCTGAAATGACTTACACATGAACATAGTTTTCGTAACACGGATGTTGTAGCTATGAAACAACTCTATGAAGAGTGCAAGAGGACAAAAGTTTGCAATTCTAACCAGTTTGGTGGGAATAGAGCTACGTAGAGACCTCTGTATATCCTTGTAGAGCTTACTTCGCATTGCCTCCACCATTGTTTCCTCAGGAACTGGCCAGTCCACAGTGTTCCAATCGCTTGGTAGAGACACTTTCACCAACATGCCATTCTTATTCCCTGAGTTGAGTTGGTAGAAGTGGTCATAAAAAAATATTCCCTCATTAGCCAGTCTTTTGCTGCTCGTCCCTGAATACTGTAGAGAACCAATGTGGGCATGAACAACATGGAAGAGGCCTATTATGCACTCCACAGGCTCCCATTGCTCATAAGAAGAGGGATAAACATCTGCAATATATATAAGAAGAGTTAAACTAAGAGTATCAATAAGTAAAAATGACAAATCTAATGTAATTGAGCTGTGAAGAATGGAGACATTGCTCATAACAAGCGGGAGAAACATTGCAAAATATATAAGAAAAGTTATAATGAGAGTATCAGTAAGTTCACATGTCAAGAGTACTTACAATTGCAACGTGGTTGATGTATATCTTATACATTTACACCGTTTGCTATCACCTCTGGATGGGTAAACACATGCTGAACAAGAACTTCCTTTACAGATCTTTTGCCGATTTCAACTTTGAAATCCAACACTCTGGCCTTCCATGCTGAGTGGTAAACGTTGATACCACTAGACCTCTTGGGTCTTCTTGGTTGCATGAGGACCCATGAACCTTTGTTTATCCTTTGTCCAACCCATTGGTTCTCTGCACTTATTGAAGTTGATATTGTAATTGAGGATATGCTACTACTTGGCCTTCTATGCAAAGTGCAGCTGTTGGTTGTTGGTGTGAGAGACAGTAAACACCTGGAGCTTCTTGGGCGAGAAGACGTGGAAGCCATAGCTCTCAAAGAAAAGCTTTAGTGGAGGGAGATTCACTTTGAAAGCATTCTAATGGAGGGAAAGTGTTTTAGAATTCCAATATCTTGTGCGGGCTTAATGGTCACCCTCCAGTACGTTAATGACCATAAGAGAATATCAGAAGTGGGACCACATGCAAGCACCTAAAAGCTCGGTAAAAGGAAGGAAATTACGATGCTACAATCCTAGATTCTTGAAAGTTTTATGCTATTTTCCTATTTTTTGAGTCTTTCCACGTACTTTCCTACATAACGTAGCCTTCGTGCTCATTGGACGTGCTCTATTTTTCTCTCTCTTCATATGGCCCTCCAAATGACCTCTGAAATTTCCTAATGTAGTCCTTCCACCATAGAGGCACACTTGTGTGTGCAATGGCATCTATATCCCATGGATCCTGGAACATACCAGTTCTATTAGCATAATAAACTCGCTGATGAAAATCAAAATTTCCATCCTCCTATCCCAACAGTTGAGAGCACACTGTTTTGAAGCTGGTCATGAATTTTTTGTTGGAAAATTGTTGATGCATTTGGAATTTGGGATCCAATACAAATGCATCACCATGCAACGACCTATGAAATTTCACCCATCGCATGTCAGCAGCTATGATTATGGCAGCTTTGTCCTTTGCACCAAAGCCAACATGCTCTCTCACTTTGCGTAATGCCTTTGACATATACCAATACAATCAACCAAAGGTGAAAGAGTCTTTGTCGACTGCTCGCAAATGATCTACAAGAGGTTTGGTTAGAGTGTCAATTCTCTCTACTTTGCACCAAAAAATTGGCGAGCTCACAAGCTGTGCACATCTTGTAGCTACCTCCTGTGGTAGTTAGGATACTTGATGAGCCATGCATTCCATCGTCTGTCACCTACCAATTCAATCAAAGTAGGCTTCACTTCTTGCAAGGTGGCAGGAACATAGTATGAAGTTGCAAACCTTGTTGCACAAAATATCTATAAAGTTTTATTGGGTGATTTTGTTCAAAAAAAGCGTACAAAAATTGATTCTCTCTAATAAATTTCATCACATGGTTTGCATCTAGTATTTTTTGTTTTATGACGGCCACTTTACCAATGTCTTTTAACAGAAAACTAAGAGTATGCGCTGCACATGGCACCCAAGTAATCTTTGCGTACTTAACTTGGATAGACCTCCTTGTAGCCTTGCAATTGGATGTGTTATCTGTGAAGATTGCAGTCATATTCTTTTTCCCACTTTCCCTTGCTATGGCAACTTGTATATCCTTCCTAGATAATTGCTAGTCTTCTCTTTCAAAGAGGTGTCAATGGCTTGTATGAACATGGACCCTCTAGGGTTGATAAGCATCACATTGATTAGTGGCTTCTTCTAGCAGTTGGTCCATCCATCAAACACTATAGTGCAACCATATGCAGGAACACAGTCTACCACCGTGCGCTTGAGGATGGCTTCAGTACTATCTTTCACTTTATCTAGATACTATGTGTGCATCTTATTATAATCTGAAAGCACAAACCCTTTTCTAGCTGTGCTCATTGAAGCATCTTGAAATATGGGGTTGCGCATAGTATTGAATGGCCACAAAAGATTGTGTCCATTTCAAATGCAACTCAAACAACTATTGCTTATTTAACACTTCATATAGCATCTGTCCATTGGATGATGCTTTACTAACTTTAATTGTACTAGGATCTGTTGGGCTGCTGATGTTGAAGCATGTCCATGAAGAGAATTTGATTGAGGAGTGTGATCATTTTCTTGCACAAGAACACGCTCCATCCCCTCATTGACAACAGACATTTCAACATCCATTGCAGCTTGTTTAGCAGCAACACTTTCTTTTTAACTGCAAAAATTTTCTCTACTATGGAAATCTAGCATGAATATCTCTTGGCGGAGCCATACACTTTGACACATTAGGTCAGGGACTTTAAACATATGACCTTTGATTTTGGTCCCATTACCCCACTGAACTTGTGGCCGCAGGTATTGCATTTTAGTTGAGATGCATTTTTCTCAACAAGCAGCTCATGGATATAACTCCACTCATGTCCTTTCACCATGCTGACAGATGAATTTAATTTTCTAGCAACAACAAATCTAGTTGTCAATTTTGAGGTAAAAAACAATTCAAAGCAACAAACTACACAAGCAATGCTCTATCAATCAATCTAGTGATCAAATCTCTCCGCATTATCAATTAGACTCACACTACATTATCAATTAATAGTAAGCATTGATTGTCTTATCATTCTTCAAGTATAAACTCATGTCAATATAATTATCTTTTCAAGTGCAAAATAACTTCATCACTTAAAACAAAACATTTCAATCACAATGCTCACATTGCACTACATTGATTTATCTTAAGTGCAAGATTTTGGATTTCACACATTATGATAATCGATAATCTTAATTACTCATTAAAAACATTACAAATAAACCTTATCATCATCACGTTGCACTATATTGATTTATCTAAAGTGCAAGATCACAGCTTTCACACATTACGATAATCGATAATATTAATCAAGCCTTGAAATTGATTTTCATTGTAACATGAGGATTAATTTGCAAACCGTGACGATTTCCATATCTATCTGGAGAGCGAACATGAAGTTCTCATACTCCAGTGTAGATATTTGAGTGCTTTTCTATCCGCAGTTGTTGCACGTATACGGTCACACAGTACGATAAACATAGCAATCCAAATAAAGATAATTATATATCAATGTATTTGGACATGAGATTCCTAAATTTTAATTCTATGTGAGAGCATAGTGTAACGGCTCTACACAAGAAAAAAAAAATTATACCTATGTTCACTTTGAGGTGAGAAAATATCTGCATGTCAAAATCAAACAGATCTAAATAAAACCGACCTCTATTCTATTATATTTTGCAGATTGATTACCTCATGTGAGAGTACACTCTGCACACAATGGAAACCTCTAAATTATATCACTAATTCACTTCCACATGTCTATAAATTGAGCACCTATCAAGTGACTCCTATAAAAGAAACACCTTGTATGAGTGAGAGTCTGAGCTCCACACAACATACAAAGCTTACACAAATTGACCCTAAAATAAAATTCAATCAAATTTTAATAGAAAAAAATAAATAAATTAAAAAAATATAGTTTTAAACTATTCTAGATTTCAAATGATTTTTGAATCATAGAATAAATTGTTTTTTCTCAGTTTATGACATAGAATAATTTTTGTGATGAATAATGGTCTCAACAAGGCGTGCTGCTGCTACATATAGTTTTTTTTTTCAATCAATGTATTCTTCCATCAAAAAATTGCTTTGTGCAAAGTATTTCTCAATCAATTTTTTTTTTGATCGAAGATGATTTTGATCAAAAAACTAGGAAATATAAGATTGCTCGTTTTTGCTGATCTGGCACCAAATAATACGCACGTATAATATGGAGTAATGTATAATACACCCATATCTAGCGTACTATACGTATCTAGTATAACATATATTGCAACTTAGGTAAGGCATCTTTCCAGTTTTATCTTTCAGGTTTGCAAAGTGCATGCGATTATGGTGCCATGCAGCTCCGCTTCCATGATGGGAAAAAAGAGAGGGATGTGAGTTAAGGCTACTTGAAGGCTATATGTTTATTGAACACTGTCCAAGGCTTGGTAGCAAGCAAGTTTAATAATAAATGTATGCCTAGATGTCACTTTAAAGGGCCAAAAACTAAGTTCTTGATGCTAAAAGCAAAATACTAATAATAGCAAATACATACCATAAAACGATAAATCAACATACTTGAATCTCTGCACACACACATGATTGATCTCAACACAAACACAGAGAGCTAGAGATCAAGATAGAGCGAGGGAGAACGTGCAATCACATCTCCTAGAGTGGAGTGCTACGTTGACACGGCGAGAGAGAGGAGAGGAGAAAGGAGAAGAAACACACGAACACTGGGTGCAATCTCTCTCGTGCAAGAGTGACCAATTTCCTTTTGCACGTATTTCATTTATAGATTTCTTGAATGCTCAAATTGAGTACAAATTGGCTAGTCGGTCATAAATAGCCAAATCTCATAAAAGAGCACTTGAATAATAACATGTACAATACATATATATTTCCATTTGCATAGGCCTAGCTCGGTCCAACCTTTTTCCACCTGTCAGCTACAAAAATAGTAAAATATCAATTTCATAACATACCTCTCTGTTGGAAAGTAATTTTCCTCAGTTGTGAAGATAAAATATCTGCAAGCAATACTTGTCAAAAACAATGATTAGAAATCTGTATAGAAACTATCACATAGTTAAAAAAATCTATAAAATTAGACAACATTGCTTATGTCTGTCGTCATCCACATACTACCTATTCTAGTGTCCCATACCACTAGAATAAGTAGTATATGTCATACCTTGATGAATCAGGATATCATTGGTCACACTCATCATCAATCTCATAAATGTCAAGTCCCATCACATAAACACTGCCCTGACAAATCATTAGATACTAAATCCCAATCCAATTCCAATTCCACAATATAAGTCCAAATCCGAAGCACTTTCATTATGTACCTAGGTAACAAAATCATACCAATTACAGTGGTGGCCAGCACTGCAGCATGATTTTGTGATGAGTGTTGCCTAAACCGACAAATCTACACTCGACGTGCTGCCTAAATTGGCAAATCGGCACTTGTGCTGCCTAAACCGACAAAACTTCATTGATATTGTGTAAACTTCTGAATCTATTGTGTGTTGTGTGCTGCCTAAATCGACGAATTAGCACGGGATGAATGTTTACACACTGCCTAAATCGACAAATCTATGTGCTTGTGACCAATGGACCAAGCAAGGCATAAAAAGAAAACATTTTTCACCTATTGGACACCAAATTACAGTATGTTCTACTAGCAAAGCACTTACAAACTGTGGCTCAATATCCCAGAGCACCCCAGCTTATATGAGGAGCTACATAGCTAATGAATAATCATGTCAATAAAAATTTCATACAGTGCAAGTAGTAAGTTTTTTTGACCATAGCAGAGATGGAGTATTCAATTGAAAAAACAGTGTAAATAAAAGAAATGTGTGATATAGGAGGGACAGACCTGGAGGATATTCTACATCTGTAAATGTACATACATGTGTGTACATGCATAGAAAGCTATAATTGAAATAATTGAGATTAGGGGGTCACACAAAAATAGAATACTCGTACAAGCTGGAGAGGGTTGGAACTGTGGTGTTTTGAAGGGAAGTAGTAGACACATCTAGAGGTTGTTGCAATTGTAGAGAAGAATGTTAGCATACTTAACAAATGAAGTGCTTAGTAAGAGATGAGATAGATAGTGGATTGGTACACAAAGAATTCCAGACAAGAATATTTTAGAATGGTGTTAGTGGAATATCACCTGAATGTGATAAGGAACACTGCAAAAATAAAAGAAAGGGATTTACGGTGTGATTAGTGAGCTTCATGATTAATTGTCCTACTTATTAGTGAAATATACATACTTATGATGTTCAACAAACCTAAAAAAATAGAGGCTATTTGAGCGGCAGCCAGTGGAGATAGACTATTAAGTAAGTAGGTCATAGGAAGTCTTGTGAGCAATGAGAACATTTTGAAAGAAAATGGGAAGCATTTTCTAATAAGTGAAGTACGCGAAGAGGGAGCGTGGTTATTCAATTAGTAACCAAAGTGAGAAGTAGAGAAATGTGATGAGAAAGAGAACAAGTATTACTAAATCCAGATTGTGAAGCTCTTTTTGTTCTTACATTGTTTGAGCTAGGTTTTCTTGCAGTGTATTTCTTGACATTTGAGACAAATTTCTGTGTGAGAGAAGCAAATATTTACCTATGATATGAGCTGATAATGTGAAAACAAAAATTCTATAGAGTAATTTAAGCCAGGATAAGTACGTAGTGGATATTAGAATATCTTCATTATGGTGGTGTATGTAGAGAACAATGAAGCCATTTCTAAATATGATAATTTACCTACAAAACCGTCGGTAAGGAGTTAGACAACCAAAAACTGTAAGTGTAAAATTAGGACACAAATTCAATGGAGTACGTGAGTAAAGACACAAATATATGAAGGTTAATGAGAACATATGCAAACACGTGATAATTAAGCACATAATGCAAAAGGGATTGACATCAAAATCATGCATAGGACAAGTATCCTGCACTAAAAGGTATCTATTCACAAAAGAGTAATAAAAGTAACAGGAGATAGGTCATACAAAAGCTACATTAAGCAAGATGTAGTAATAACTTCAATACTATAACATGGAACACAACTACCAAGTGCAAAGTCCATTACAGTACATAACTCATCTTAGTGCAATTATCTAATCCAATGCCTAGCTATTAAAGAAAATGAAGTAAGGTGAAAATGAAAAGTCTAAGAATGCAATCTAAATTCATCATTGTTGTCATCGTCAAGTCCCGTGGTGGATGCCCGGCATTGGGCGTTGTTGCTAAAAGGATTGCACTAGTCATGGAAGAGTTTTGTGGATGTCCGCTTCTGTAAGTAGTCGGGGGTCGAGGGGGGGGGGGGGGGGGCCTTATTATGGAGGCGTCAGATGCAGCAGAAAGGCGAGAAATGAAATGAAATAAAATGTTACACTAAATGCCTTCGAAGGCCAAAATTATATTTTGAGTCAAAACTGATACAATCAGTGTGAATCTAATCCAATGTTTGGGTTGTAAAATAAAATGAAGTACAGTGAAAGACTAAAATTAAAACCCTAAGAGCGGCATACTTAAATTGTCATCATCATTGTAGATTCTCGTGGATGCTCGACAGTGGGCGTTTATTGGAGAAAGTATTGCAATGGTCGCCGAAGAGCGTTCTCAATGTTCGCTGCAGTAAGGAATGGTAGTGGGAGGGGAAAGAGAGATAGAGAAATGAAATGAAATGTTATCTTACTCATTTTCCAAATGAGTATGGGACCAAACCCATACTATCCTTATGGATCTAATACAATGTTTGGGTATAAAATGAAATGAATAAAAGGGAAATACTTAAAAATATTACTGAAAGTAAAAGCCTAAAATCGTTTATCATCGTCATCATTGTCAAGGCTTGAGGATTCTTGATAGCGGGCATTGTCGGAGAAAGTATTTCATCACGTTTAGACACCCATCCTTGGCTGTGTTGATCCTCGTGACACACTGCAAGGGGGTTAGACTTTAGACGCTTCGTCCTTAACTGTTTTGCTAACCTACGTGTCGCACTTCAGGGAGCGGCTTAGTTTGTACAATTAGACTTTTCGTCCCTGGTTGTTGCTGACCACTGAGTCGCACTACAGGGAGGAGTTAGCTATTATGCATCTTTTCTTCCTAGTTATTGCTGACCATTGCGTTGCACTATTGGAAGATTGGATTTGAAAAAAATAGATTCCTCATCTTTGGTTGTTGCTGACCACCGTGTCGCATTGCAGGGAGAGGTTTAGGGTTGTCAAATCCATTGTCCTTGCTTGCTGCTGACCATCGTGTCACACTCCAAGGAAATTGGATTCAATAGATTCCTCGTCTCTGGTTGCTGCTGACCATCGTGTCGCATTGCAGGGAGAGGTTTAGGATTTTTATATCCATTGTCCTTGGTTGCTGCTGACCATCGTGTCGCACTCAAGGAAATTGGATTCAATAGATTCCTCGTCTTTGGTTGCTGCTGACCATCGTGTCGCACTGCAGGGAGAGGTTTAGGATTTTTATATCCATCGTTCTTGGTTGTTGCTGACCATCGCGTCGCACTACAAGGAGATTGGATTCAATAACTTCCTCGTCTCCGGTTTTTGTTGACCACTGTGTCGCACTGCAGGGAGAGGTTTCGAGTTTTTAAAACCATCGTCCTTGGTTGCTGCTGACCATCGTGTCGCACTCCAAGGAGATTTGATTCAATGGATTCCTCGTCTCTAGTTGCTGCTGACCATCGTGTTGCACTGTAGGGAGAGGTTTAGGATTTTTAAATCCATCGGTCTTGGTTGTTACTGACCATCGCGTCGCACTGCAAGGAGATTGGATTTAATGAATTATTCGTCTTTGGTTGCTGCTGACCATGTGTCGCACTGCAAGGAGAAGATATATATTATACGTTCTTCAATCCTGAATGCTTTAACCATCACGCCTTTCATTGCTATTGTTATTATGATGCATGAAATTTTTAGACCTTTCATTACTGGAGGTTATTATTGGCCATGATATGTTTTTGTTTAGATTTATTAACAATCACATATGTCAAATTTTTATCTATTCTGGATTTACCTTACTTATATTTCCTTCATGTATTTTCAGGCTTCAGTCATGGTAGAGACAAAGTTAACGCGTCAGCATCGCAAAATTATTAGTGATGCTCTTATTTTGTCTCTCTATGGAGCTTCAGAAGATCATTTGTGACGAGCATTTGATCCACTGCAAGCAAAGTTCGATGATTTTGTGATTGAACTTGTGGAACATTGTTGGCTGAAGCTATGTAGTGCATTCCCAGTTTCCTTTGACCCAGCTTTGTGCACTAATGGAGTGATACATAACACAGTAAAGAAATTATTAGGCTAGATCACTAGTTGTTTTGAAAGGATGGTTCATCCAAAAATCAAAACCAAACCTAGAATCAAAGAGCGAATGCAGCTTGTAGCACAGCTACATTCAGAATTGAAGAGCAAAGATAAGATCGAAGGCTCTTCAAAACATCCTAGGACAGAAGAGGATGTACCTCCTTCATCAGGTGCTCAGTCGTCCGTTGTAAACCTGGATGATACGATGTGTCCTCCTGTCCTACACTTACTTGGGGAGCATTCCATATTTCACTTGCAAGCACCCCAATTAGGTGAAGGACGTTTTGCAAATGTGAAACAAGTATCAGTGGCTCATCCTCTCTTCAAAGATCCCGTCTATGTGGCGAAGATATACAAAGACCAAATAGGAAGCAAGCCGACATTGCAGATCGTGCTAGAGGAGGCAACTGCTACAACTGTTCAGCATTGTGGCATGATATTGCCGCGTTCTCTTGTTTGGTATAGCAAAAGACCTATGCTGATCTTCAAGCTTTGGAATGGAGGTCATCTTGAGCAGTGGATTCAGGCATGTCATCATGATGGAAGAAAGCCTGCAATCAGAGAGTTCCAACACACATCCGGATCCGGAACTGTACAACAATTTACAAACAACATTTTGTCAATATGCAATGCTCTTCTACAGATGATTAAATTCATGCATAGTCACAAATTTATTCACAATGATCTACACACTAGAAATATTCTCCATTTTGGCGAGCGAGGAGTGTATGCTGGCATTGCAGACTGGGGACAAAGTACACCATCAAACACTTTGGCAACATTTCCCAAGCTGCCAAATCTCACCCCTCAATGTAGAGCTCAATTGGAGCGAGATTATGGACTGCCCCTGAAAATATCAGCACCAATCCTCCTCCATTCACCAAGGCATCTGATATATATAGTCTCTCCTATATTCTTAGACGCTTGTTTGCATGTATTCCAAAGCCCGCCGAAGTTCTCAAGCGCGAATTTTTGCGCAATGTAAATAAACATCTTGCTAGTGGAAAATCTCCCAAACCATCAGATAGATCTAAGATATGGGATTTAAGCCTTTGTTTGAATGGAAGCCATAATGTTGGCTATCATATCGTAACCGAATCTGGCTTGAGACCTATTGATGATTAAACCAGTAATCAACTTTTTTGGCATTAATGGTGTCACGTGCGCAATGTTTTTAAAGTTCTTCAAGTTGAAGTTTTAAAGTATTTCAAGTTAGATCGCTCAATTCTTTAAACCATCTCTCTTTTTCAAGTGCTAAAACTTGTCTCGCTAAAGTTTATTATTTTGCATTTCAGGTATGGAAGATATTGCTCCCGACCAGAATGCACAACAGCCTAATGATCCTTTGCTTAATTATTCATTGGCTCAACAAATTTACAAAGAGGAAGAGATTTGCGTGGCTCAAGGCGATCTCAGTGCTTTGGCTGCAACCCAACAAGACGAATCAGAGCTTCAAGGGGCGCCACTAAATTACAGGCAATGCAGATAGTTATGCCCGAATCACTTCGCATGCAACACATTATTTCGAGTCAGTGGAAATGCTAAGGCTACTGCTCCCTTGAAGATTTCAGATCTGCAACACACTGTCCTCGCACGAAATATCCTTGTAAGATTTATCCAAGTGTACAGATCGCCACCAAATAATAATCAAGTGGCAATTTACTTTGTGCAACAATGTTATTGCTACTATGTATTGCGGCTCAAAGTTGATTGGAATGATCATCCCACTACAGGAGGTGTTGGGAAAGGGCGCCTAGCCGAGAAGATTCATGCACGGGAAGCTAATCAAGAAGACCCTCCTCCCAAGACAGGTTACACATATTTGCCCGAAGAAACTGCAGTTATCGAGCAGCTTGCAACCCAAGGCGTGGATTTGGCAAGTCAAGGAGAGACCCCAGCCATGTTGCGTGCTCATATAGCTGAGCTAGAAAGAAACTTGGCATGGTACGAGGCAAGCTATGGCCTGTGCCCGAAGAAGAGATGAATAATGCCAGCGCAAGTGATTTAATTGGCACTTCAGAATTTCGTGTATCTGATCTCTTTGGAGAACAAGCCCATGATTTAAATTAAATCTCCCAAACAATGCATAGATCTTTTTGTATCTTAAATCTCAAGATTAGTAATTAAAACCTCTTTTTGATATGTAAATCTCTGTTTGTTGGAACAAATAGACGTGACAAATGTTGTTGAAATTGTAAGTTGTGCAATTGTGTTGTTACAATGAGAGAGAGAGAGAGAGAGAGAGAGAGAGAGAGAGAGAGAGAGAGAGAGAGAGAGAGAGAGAGAGAGAGAGAGAGAGAGAGAGCATGGATTGTAAAGCTAAACTCCACATAATTTCCACATTGCAAAATTTATTGAGAATATAGTACAAACTTTACAGCTCATCCGTCCCCTCAATCACAGGCACCATGTCATCAATTTCTTCAACATCTGAACATTCCAGATCAATATCTTCCCGGTTCCATTCCATTTCATCATCAGAGTTGAGCTCATTTGCAACTGCTTCGTGTGTTTGGAAGCGCCCAAAACTTTCTTCTGTGGCACGTGTGGCTAACTTCGCATAAGTGGCTAACTTCGCAGGCTTATGCATAAGTCGCATGTTACAAAATACATACACCAAGTCCGCAGCTCGTTTAGGACTTAATCGATTTTGTTTTTTAGTATGCACAAAAGCAAATGAAGACCAGTTTCTTTCACAGCTACCACTTGAGGCGGCAACATGCAATACTCTCACAACCACATGTTGAAGTTCCACTTTTTCTCCACCGTACTCTTTCCACCAAACTGGTGCGCTCATCGTCTTGATAGAATCTATATGCCAAGGATCCCCAAACGTTCCCTCTCTACTAGTGTATGCCGTCTTCTGTGTGTATGCCACCTGTCCATCCACATTGCCTAATAGTTGAGCACACACTTTCTTGAAATCACTGATCACTTCATTGTTTGAAGATTGCTCATGCATCTAGAACTTGAGATCCAAGACAAAACCTGCTCCATATAAAGGAGTATGCAACTGCTCCCATCGTCTTTTGACAAATGTCATCATCATGGATTTCTCTTTTCGTGCATAAGATGTACTATCTTTTAACTTGCGAGTGGCTTCATGCACGTACCAGTAAACCCGTCCAAAGATAGAGGTTTCTTTGTCCACTAATCGTATCAGATGAGTGAAAGGTTCTATGACATTAACTATTTTGTCTACATTTCTCCAAAACAGGAGAGTTTACAAGCTGATAGCATTTGGAAGCATCACATTCATACTTGGGATATTTATCAAGCCAAATGTCCCATCTTCTATTTTCCACTGTTTCAACAAGGGCTGCTTTTACCTGCTACAGTGTGGAGAGAACGTAATATGCTGTCGCAAAGCGGGTCACACAAAAAATCTGTAATGTTTTTGTTGGAGACTTTGTTCTAAACAAAGCGTAGAACATGAATGCTCTCTTATAAACTTCACCAAGTGGTTTGTATCTAGAAGAGTTTGCTTAATAGAAGGAACTTTTCCAAAGTCCTTTAAGAGCAAATTCAAAGTGTGAGCAGCACATGGAGCCCATGTAATCTCTGGATACTTTGCTTCAATTGCTTTTCCAGCTGCTTTGTAGTTAGATGCATTATCTATGACAATGGTTGTCACATATTTAGGTCCCCCTGCTCTTCAAATCGAACGCTCATAAACACCAGCAAGATATCCAATAGTTTTTTCTTTCAGGGATGATCGATCGCTTCAAGAAATATGGCACCTCTTGGAAAAATTACCATCACATTAATCAATGGTTTTTTCTGGCAATTTGTACAACCATCTAGAGCAATTGTGCATCCATACACCGGCACAAAATCAAGAGTTGTGCACTGTAAAATATTCTCTAATGTTGTTTTTACTTTATCTAAATATTGTGTACGCATCTTATTATAATCAGGAACCACAAAACCCTTCTTCGCCGTGCTCATTAAAGCATCTTTGAAGATAGGATTTCGAATGACATTAAAAAGAATTCCACATGCAACAAATGCTTGAGTCCACTTAAGATGGAGTTCAAGCAGCCATTGTTTCTCAAATGCCTGTTGCAAAGTAGGATCACTTGGTGCAAATTCTCCTCCAGTCCATGCTTCACTTTGGCTTATGTTAGCAGTTGAGCTTCCGGTAGGATTAGAGCTACAAATCCCAGCAAAAGATGAATGGCACCCTCCTTGACTTGTTCCTTGACCTGTAGTAGGGGTCGAGTGAGGATTTTGATCATTCTCGAGCGTCATCTCGATGTCCCTAGCCATAGATGGAGCCATCATTTTGGGACCTCCTTTTTTTTTGCCCTCAAGAATTCTCATTGCCTTGAGCGCCCACTCGGGAAATTTTTCAGCAATACCTTTTGGGGGGTATTTGCAAGCTAACATGTTTCCAGGGATTTTGAAAACATGTTCTTTTATCCTATGAGCATTTCCACTAAAATTATGGCCACGGGCCTTACACCTCAGCTTTGATGTATTCTTCCCACTGACCAATTCATCTACGTAGTCCACTCGTATCCTTTCACCATCTTCTTCGGATCTGCAAACTCAAACATAACTAGTTACTAAACGCACATCTAAAATCAAACTCTAATACCATTTACATTACTCTATTCATCAACGTTTTCAACCTCTTTAAATTATAAATACCAAAAGTAAATTTCTAAGTGTGAGCTTTCACTTTACACATAAATCATGATAAATAAATAATTTAATCTATCTCAATAACTTCCAAGTGTGAGTAAACTCTACACAAAGCAAGATATCTTTAAAAGACCTATCTAAATTACCTCCAAGTGTGAGTGTAACTCTACACGTGGCAAGCAATCAAAATTCACCACTCTGTAAATCTCTTCTAGGTGTGAGAATACCTCTACACAAAAAGAGAGATTATTATTTAATCTACCTAAATTGTCTGTAATGTGAGTTTTACACATAATAGTCAATCATTAGATAAATCTAACATAAGTTACTTCCAGGTGTGAACATAGTTCAACACACAACAAGTAACTCTTAATTTAACTATTTAACTAAAGTTACTTCTAAGTGTGAACATAGGTCAACACAAAGCAAGTAACCGCTAACTTTAACTACCTTGAATCACCTCCAAGTGTGAGTTTCCTCTACACAAGGCAAGTAATCATTAACTATCTTACTTAACTTACCTCTCAGTGTAAGATATACTTCACACAGAGCAGGTAACTCAAAACTCCAAAGCCTATAAAAATAAATATATACAAGCTCTAAAATTTCACTAGAAAAAATATGCATATTTAAACTAACATTTTTTTATTTTTCTTCCTTTTGTAAGGCTCACCTATAGGTGAGATGAGAGAAGAGAGTTCAATGGAATGAGCAAAATAGTCCATTTCAGCGTATATAAACAAATTTATTTTGATCCAATTAATATTTTGATCGAAGTATTATTTCGATCGAACTAATATTTCGATCGAATTTCTGAGAAATTATATGATACGGTGTTTTTGCTGATGTGGCACCGTATAATACGGCCGAATAAAAATGGGTGTCGTATAATATTCCCATTTAAAGCGTATTATACGTACACCGTATCACGTACGGTGCAACTTAGGTAACTATCACCCTTTTCTTTGGCATCACATTAAAATGGGACTGCTACACAAAAGACAAAGACACACATCAGAGGATGATGGATTGGGGCCAAAATATATCTTTGGGGTGTTGAAAATCATTGTGGTAGCCCATGTCAGCAATGCAAAGGATGCATTGCAAATGGAAGCATGCACCATTGCGAGGTGCTGAGCTGCAGATCGGGGAGTAGGGAGGTTCACAGGAATGGCTTGCCAGTTCTCGTCAGCATTCCACAGGCTATACCGAGCACCCATGTCTGAGCTCACAACGTATTCAACACCTAGAATGAGGGTTTCCCAGCAGTGGGGGCAGGTACGAGGTTTCTCAACCATGCCCGCCCCAAAGAAGAAAATGAAACCAAATCCCTTCTGCAACGCTTCACAAGTCTTGTTTAGAAAATTTATCTCCTCTGTAGCTTTTCTAAGCGTGTTGGTATGACGCAGCCAAAGATTTCCAACAAACAAATGAGGTGAGAAAATTTTCTTTCGCAATTTTTCATATTGCTCACATTGCTGGTAAGCACAATTAAGTGGCCGATGCACTTTTATGAAGACCAAAAGTTAATGCAGTGTCTATAGCTACTCACAATGATCTATCTTCTATGATAGATGAGTATGGTATTGAGCCTGACTATAGAGACATAATGTCAGCCTTTGCTTTGGGGAAGAAAGAGGAACCAATCACCTTGCAGGATGGTTATCTTATCCACGACAATAGGCTGTGTTACCCATTCCGATCGTGAGAAAGTCATGTATGAATCCCATGCTCCTCCCTATGCGGGGAATAGAGACATTCAACCTACTCTTTGAGGAGTAGAAACGTACTTATATTGGTCTACCATGAAAGTGGACATACAAGAGTATGTTTCAAAATGTGTAGTATGCCAAAAGACCAACTATGATAGAGGGAAGCAACCTTGATTACTCCAGCCATTGCCTATCCCAAATTCACCATGGGAGAGTATATCCATGGATGTCATCTTTGGATTACCCAAGTCTATCCATGGGAATACGGGAATATGGATAGTAGTCCGCAGGTTTAGCAAGCAAGTTCACTTCATTCCTGTCAAAAGGTTATTAAGGCACATCAAATGGCAACTTCTTCATATCTCATATTTTTAAACACCATGGACTACCAACATCCAACGTGTCAGATAGAGATCCTAGAATGACAAGTAATTTCTGGAGAGGTCTCTTTGAAAATCTAGGAACGAGATTGAATTTCTCTTCGGCATATCACCCACAAATGGATGGCCAAAGTGAGATAGCCAATCTTACGATATTTTATCTACTTAAGACTTATGTTATCGAAGTAGATCAATGCTCACAATGGGAAAAGTACTTACCTCTTGTAGAGTATGCATACAATAATACTGTACATTCTTCTACGGGAAAAGTACCTTTTGAAATAATACTAAGGTGCTTGAGGTAAGGTGTGTAAAAGTCAATCATCAATCCCTACAAGGAGGGGGTGAGCCCTACAAGAGGGGGAATGAGAGAGAACACACACACACTCACACAAGGCAAGCTTGGTACAAAGAAAGCAAAGGGGACACTTGTCAAGTTCCTCCTCATGTTTCCCTCATTGTGTGCCTAAAGCCTACTGGTTGGCCACCCAAGGGGTCCAATGATAAATTAGTTAATTTAATTAATTGTTTTAGCATTTATCAATTCCTTTCTCTCAAAGGGGAAATGGGGTCACTTTTCCCAAGACTAGAATGCTTGCTTGGTATGACTCTTGCTTGTGATTGGCTAGGCCTCGAGGGGTCCAATGAGCTTCAAGCATCAGCTACGAGGAGGGGGGGGGTCGACCAAAGCAAGTAGGGAGCCTGTTTGAGGTGTATACTCTCCCACACACACTCACATACACTCTCATTGTGGGAAGTGCAAAGTGTAATAGCTCCATCTCCTTCTCCAAGCTAGTAGAGAATTTGAGAGCCTACACCAACACTCTTGGCTATGGAATGGAAATCCAACCAAGAGCCATGCTTCAATGCTTAAGCTTTCCATATTCTCCATCTTCATTACTATGCTATTATGTATGCTAGCAAGAAGAGTGATGATAAGTGAGGAACTAGTTCTTTCTCCTATGAAATGTTTCTTCTTTCTCTTCCCTACCCTTATTCCCTGCTAGCTGTCTTCACCTTCGAAGGTGTTTGAGGCCTTAGGACTGAGGCTTGGGATAGTTAATTCTTTCCACAAAGTTTGTGTTATGCTCATGATGCATGAATCTTTCCATCTTCATTGAATCACCTAGGTCACAAGAAACTCAAAGATTGTATTGTAACAAGTCTCTCTTGATGGGAGAAACCATAATACAAATGCCTATTGGAGGGGGGACCGGATCCACATAAATCCGTTCCTCAACTGTTGTCATGTTCTCTAAACTCTCTCTCTCTTGTAAAAGTATTGTTCATGCCAAGTTAACTAAATGCTATGTTTATGTTGCTACCTTCAATTAAGTTCACCCGCTATGCTCACAAATAATTTTTCAGAAGTACTATCTCTAATTTCCTCTACTCTCAAACTTAATAGGCCATTTCCATTACAATTTTGTACATTTACTATTGAAAATTTAGCCCTCTACTCTAGGTACTAGTAGTGTATAGAGCACATTAATTGTTTATTTTCTAGATAGAACACACATGATTAATAATAAATATTTGAATTAACACGTCTCTCTTTCACGTATGTGCAGGACGAATGGGATGATCATGGCCCTCCAAACGGCCTTGAACGTGATCAGTGGCTTAGTGAAAAACTCCCTTGCCCTTGTGCCAAGTGCAAAAATTCAATCCCTTGCTTGAGGCACATTGCTTTGAAACACATGGAGAACAAAGGGCTTTGACGTTGTTGGGCATATTTTTGACACCCCGTTTTTTGTAAGTTTGTACATACAGACATGACGCTCGATGTCAAAAGGGTGTGTGGGATTTCTTTTTGTGGGGTTTTTAGCTTGCTTTAGCAAGCACATGTACATGCACTGCAACTCGCTAGTCTAGTGACAACTATCGGGCTGTTGTAAGTGCCCGTGAGTGATTTTTTTGAAGTGAGACTTGTATATAACTTAAACTCATGTAAAAACTTAAAAACGTTTAGCCAAAGTTCAGAAAATTACACGTTTGAGCTTGTTGTGCCTCCTTGATGGTTTCTGTTGCAGCTTCCCCCCGCCTTGCCTACTCTACGCATAGTCGTACCGGGACAACTCTCTATTCGTATCAATTTTGCAGGTAGCGGTGTGTAGATTTGTTCATCTTCAGATTTCTCTCTATTCATTTTTCAAGCTTTCGCTCAAGCTTTAAAGTACCCCAATTGGAGTTGTGCTCTTCAGGTTATGACTAGTTCTCTGCAGGGTTATAGCTATGGCAGCCTAGTGGCAAATTGTGTACATGCAGATTGGGAGGGCATGTATGTATGAATTGTGAAATTGATGTTGAAGTTGTGGGTTTGTGATGTCCAATGGTGAAAGCGGAGGCCCTTGTCTTCTTATGCATTGGTCGGCGTGTGCTGTAAATCCATGCTTTGGTAGGGTTTTGATCCTATGTGACATAGTCTCTTGGGTGGGCGACGACCAGTAAATTCCCAAGGGGACTACTCTTGTTGGACTTGTGGTGTTTCAAAGGGATTTTACAAAGCTTTTTGTGTTGTTTTAGTGCTCTTTCAACGCTCTTGGGTGACATCCTATAGAGGTGTTCCAGTTTTCTTGTTTCCCAACAGTGTTTTGATGCTCGCCACCAAGGAATCACTTCAAGTTACCTTCAGTTTACAGGTTTTAAAAGACATGGTGTTTAATTTTCTGGAGTTTAGTGGGAAATCAAATGAAAGTTCCAAAGGTTTATTGAGCGAATGGAGTTTGCTTGCCTTCTTGATGACAAGCAAGACCCAGCATTGGTGCTACAAATCTGCTACTTCTGTTTGAAGGGAGATGCTAGGGAATGGTTGGAAGGCTCCGAAAAGGAGCTACAATCAGCCCAACCTCCTCAGTTATGACTTATGAAATGGTAAGGCATGCTTTTGTTACACACTTTCAACAGGTGGAAGACCCACAAAAGGTATGGCAGTCTATTCAAGGCTTGGTACTGGGTGAAGGCCAGACTATAGAAGAATTTGTGAAGGCATTCAATGCATTATGTACAAAGTGGTGTATATCTTTAGGGACTAAAATTCCTCCAGCCATGTTGAAGAAGGATAGGTTTCTTGCAAGTTTGAGGAGTAACCTACGCTTGAAGGTAGAGCTTAAGCAGCCAAGGACCTTTGAGGAGGCAATCGAAATTGCAAATAATAAAGAGTGGAAAGCAGAGCATCTTCATCAACTTGGAATCAATGTCGAGCCAAAGGTTGAAGTGAAAGTGATAGAGAAACCAAGGGTCCTCATCAAGGAGCCAGGTTATGATCAACAAGATTCTCATGATGTGAATGCTTTTTGCAAGGACATGCAAGAGGTTGTAGGTCTTATGAAGAATCTTAGTGTGCATATGATGGGAGGTGGAAGAGGTCAAAGCTATGGATATGGACGTGGTTATGGAAGCAATGAGGGTTTTACAAGTGGTAGAGGAAGAGGCATGGCTGGAAGAGGGGATATGTTTCAATGTTACAATTGTGGTGAATGGGCTCATAAAAGAACTCAATGTGACAAGCCAAAGAGAATGGGTGGTGACATGTTTCCTCTTCCTCCACAAATTCCTTCTCGAGCTCAAGATTATGGTATTGAGATAAATGGGGAAGCAGGGCCAAGCGATTTGACAGCTGAAGAGAAGGGAAAAACAAAAGTGGTAAGCATAATCCATTTGGAGAAGAAAGAGGATGATTTGGGAGCTATGGTCATGCCTATAGGTAAGAGGGTTACAAGGGATCATGACATGAGTGATGCAAGTCCCAGTCATAAAAGAGGGAAACAGGTTGAAACATGTACAGGTAAAGAGAAGAAGAAGAGAAAACCCAGACAACATTACAATGCATCCGACTTTCGTTCGGGAGAAGGGCAACCAAATTATAATTTATGGGCTGATTTGGTGAGTAGAAAGGCTGATGTTACCTTTGGGAAAATCATGGAGATGTGTCCTAAGTTAAAGAGGCAATGGAAGCATGTAGTCAACCCCATGAAGAAGGACACTGCAAGTGGGTAAGTGAGAGTCCTATCTTTGAATGAGCTACCTGATATATGATCTACTATGGATGCATGGCATAAGAGGAGTGCATTGGAGAGGCTTATATTGATGGAGGTGCTCAAGCTTGTGTATCAAACTTGGGACTCAACATGGTGAAGAATTCAAGTTTTTGAATAAAGCTTGCCAACCAATCAAGGGTGAGGTGCTTGGGATTTATAAAGGACTTGGAGGTGGATGCATTTGATGTTAAAGTGCTGGTCAATTTCCATGTTATGCCCGCAGGTATTGGTGATTTCCCTCTCATCCTTAGAAGACTATGGTTACAGGCAACCAAAGCTATACAGGATTGGGGACATGGTAGCATCACTCTCTACAATAGAAGGGGTGATAAGAAGAGGTTTGACATGGATAGCAAGAAATATTTGGACGCTGATTTTGATGAGAAAATTGATGAAGAAGATTACTCAAGTGAAGAAGAAGACAATGGGGATGATGGCAGTGAAGTGAAGATAGCAGCAATAGTGATCTAGATGTTTCCTCCTTGTTTCTTGAAGAAGAGCATGATGCGAAACAAAGATTTCTTGCCCTTATGGAGAAATTGAGGATATCTCTGGTCCTTATATGAGCAAATTGAACAGCTGATGCAACCCAAAGTTCAACGTAATGTCAAACAGGAGCTAATACAAGGTATGTTGTCTCTCGACTTGACTAGTCATGAGAAGGGTGAGTACCGTTACATATGATACAACAATTTCACCATTTATTCATCACTTCTTATGAGGAAATTAGAGGCTTTAAGGGAGAGCAAATTCACATTCCAGTCAAGAAAGGAGCTCAGCCCGTACGTCAAAAGCTAAGGAGAATGGGACAGGTACAACTTAATGCTTTAAAGGAAGAGGTAGACAAGCTTCTTGAAGCAGGTTCCATATGTCCTGTGAGTACTGCAGAATGGATGAGTCTTGTTGTTGTCACACCCAAGAAGGATGGAAAGTGGAGGATATGTGTTGATTTTAAGCCTCTAAACACAGCCATGAAGAGGGATCCATACCCTCTTCCTTTCATAGATGACATACTTGATTCTATTGGAGAGCATGAGAGGTATAGTGTATGTGATGGATTCTCTAGATATTTTCATCTCACCTTGGATTTAGAAGATCAAAAGAAGACCACATTTATCACACCATGGGGATGCTTTTGTTATTGTGTGATTCCTTTTGGTCTTATAAATGGCTGTGCATGGTGTAACATTTAATGGTCTAATAACTTGTGTGTAGCAGAAAATAGCATGAACATAGTGAGCATCTCATTAGAATAGCTTCCTAATGAGAATAACAAGAGTGCTTGGGTGGAGAGAGCAAAAAAAAGTATAACACCTAGTTAGATAGCATGAAAAATACTTCAAAAGAGAGAGAAATTATGCAATTGACAAGAGTTGAGGACCGGATTTGCATGGAGCCGATCCCCCCTCCAAAAGGCTTTGTATTATGGTTTCTCCCATCAAGAGAGACATTTTACAATACAATTCTTTGTGTTCCTTCAATACTAGTTAGTGCAATGAAGATGGAAACTTCATGCACTAAGCAAAACACTTATCAAACACAACATCAATTCCCTCACGATCTCAGACCCAAGACCTCACACACCTTCAAAGATGGTGAGAGCTAGCGGGATATGAGAGTAGATTGAGAGGAAGAAGGAGTATTCTTACAAGAAAGATGTACATTTCCTCACATAATCAGTCATATTAGCATAGCTTAGCTTAGTAATTAGCATGGTAGAGGAGATGAGCATGCATTGAAGCTTGGCTCTTGGTTGGATTTGCATCACAAAGCCAAGAGTTGTTGGTGTAGGCCTCCCTTCTCACAAGCTTGGAGTAGGTGATAAGCTTTCCATTAAATCTTGAGAAGGAGAGAGAGTCTTCTTTGCTTCACACATGAGATTGTGTGTGTGCTTGTGTGAAATTCTCTCTCATCCCCAATCTTCACTGAACTCTTCTTTTCATCTTGCTCTGAACACTTTGTTTTGCCTTTTTCATTGTTTCCACTTCGTACAGTCTCTCTTCATGTGACCCTTCTTGCCACAATGGTAGCATTCTATGTCATCCTTTGACTTCGAGTCACGAGACTTACTTCGGTTTTGTGCCTTCTTACCCTTCTTCTCTTTAAACTGTTGTCTCCCTCAAATGACCAAAGCACTATTGCCTTTGCCTTTGTCAATGTTCTTCCTGTTCACTTCCTCTGTGAGCAAGCTTCCTTCTACATTGGCACTTGTAAGACCTTCTGACGCGACATAATTACTTAACGTTGTACGAAAAGTATCCCAACTGTCTAGCAAATTGATTAAGAGAAACATAGCCTTCATTGAATCTGGAAAGACTATCTCCTGTGTTGTTAACTGGTTGAAAATTGTGTGAAATTCATTGAGATGATTTGACATGGCTGTCCCTTCCTTCATCTTCAAATCCACCAATTTCTTGAGCCAGTAAATCTGAGAAGTAGCACTTTGTTTCTCGTGCATACCACATAGCTTTTGCCATACGCCATACGCTATAGTCTCTTCTGCTACGTTGAAGTAAACATTTTCTGCCAATGTCAGCATGATTGTGGAACAAGCTAACTCGTCAAGCTCTTCCCACTCATCTTCAGCCATACCTTCTGGTCTCTCCCCTTTGAGCTTCAGAGGCTTCACTTGTTTTTTCTGCACCAAAACCTACAAAATGTGCTTCTTCCAGAATGGAAAGTTTGTGCCATCCAAATTCTTTATGTTGTAAAGAGTCTCACTTTGAGAAGATGCCATATCTGCCAAACTGTTTACTCCTGGGAAAAATCCGACAGAGTTTCCCCTGTAAATTGGCCTCTGTACACAATAAACAAACTGTAAACAACAAGCTAAACACCTCTCCTCAAGAACTATCAGTATTTTGAAAAATTTTGACAGAGTCTCCCCTGTAAACTGAGCTATGGGAACCAAAAGATAGCTCAAAAAACAATCATAAATAGCTGACCAGTGACAAATCTGAAAATCTCTGTAATATGCTATCCTGTAAGTATGCACTGTCTCCTGTCTGGGCGATGACAGAACCTGTATTTGTCTCAAGACTGAACCTTGAACAATGCCTCAACGGCCTGAGCCTAAGATGCAATCCAATGTCTACACAAAGTCATACATTCTATGGGATAAAAGTCACCGAATAGGATGCGTGTAGAGGGGAACTCCAGCAACCTAATCCACCTCACACTGGGTAACCCAACCCCCAGTGCTTGGCTTCAAAAAAACTCACACATGACCCTCACAGATGGTTTAGCAAATTGTCCAAAACTAGCATACATCTTACAATAGACCAATCATTGTCCTATGACCGCTGCGGCGGTCTGTCTGCTAGCGTGACTCACAACTAGCAGACCCACAATCACAGTACATCAATCTTCAATACATTCCAGTGGTGTCAAGCCGTCGTATGGCCACACCTCCCCTAGAACCTGGCAAGCACAAGAAGTAGCAATGCAGACTGCAATATATATATCTGATGATATATATGTGTAACCAGTCTATAGATGATGCTTTGAAGACTAATGAGTGATGTATGTCGATGCCGACTGCTTGCCAATCTACACAAGACGGGTTTCTTTGCGGGTGAAACCTATCTTCTGATGTAGTGCTCAGAACGAAATTCTGAGGGCATAAACGGCTTCAAAAGGGGTAAAACCCCAGGTCGCCTTATTGAAATACTCCCGAAACGCCGAGTGTGAATTTCCAAGCTCCGGATCCAGAATCTACCTGAAAAGTGCACACTACGCAAAAACACACTGAGCCTCGTCTCTGATACCAATTGAAGTCCCAGAGCGGAGCGTGGATCGACTCACACACACACACACACACACACACACATACACAGAGAGCTTACACAATACGCAGAGAATCGTTTGAAGGGTTATCTCCCGAAACCTTATTATCCACAAAAGTATATGTGAGTATATACAAAGAGTTAGTGATAAGTGAGTAAGGCGGGCGGGCTGCCATATCCGTATAAGAGGCCACTTGGGCTTTAATCCCAACAGCCCCTCTTTGGAAATTGATTTAAGAGGCCACCATAGTATGATGTATTACCGCCGATATGGTGCGTGGCCTTTGGGAGTTGATATACTCCGCCATTTCTTTGGTTAAGCACACAAAAAATTGATGCTTTTGCTCTCCAAAATCCAAAGTTTTGAAGACAGTGGCTTTGAGTTGTAGGTCCCAAAACTTGTCTACATATTTGTGGATGAATTCATAGGGAGAGAGCTTCAAGCTTCGCCATTCGGTGAGTACTTTCTCTTTGGCATCAGTGGCCAAAAACTGCTTCATAATGGAAGCTCTTAAAGCTTTCCATGTTTGTGGAGCTTCACCATTGGCCCGTATGCTAGACCACCACTGTCTGGCGGACTTTTGAAAGTGCATAGCTACATGGCGTAGCTTAGAGGACTCTGTGAAGCCCTCATCTCCGAACGCCACATCGAATTGTTGGATAAAGTCCAAGACTTTGTCTGTAGCACCAAAAGTGCCGTCGTAGGTAAGGAAAGAGATGCTATTCCCTCCCTCTTTGAATTTCTTGAGCTTGGATGACCTCTTCCACGTGGCATAGGATTTCCTATGGCCTCTTCTTTTCGATGGTTCAAAGGTTACACAATCACTTTCTTCAGAAGATGAAGAATTTGAGGAAGATGGAGAAGAGGGTGACCTCTTTCTCGCCCTTTTCTTGCCTTGATCTTTGTTGTCTTAACCATCACTTTCATAAGAGGAAGAAGATGAAGAAGATGGAGAAGAGGGTGTCCTCTTTCTCGCCTTTTTCTTCTCTTGATTTTTGTCATCCCTCTTTGAAGTATGGTGTGGAGAAGTATGTGATGGTCTTCTCCGTTTTGGAGGTGATGGAGAGCGTTTAGCCCACTGTCTTCGTGGAGCCATCTTTGCCGAGGTGGAAGGAGACTCACTTCTTTCTCGTTCCTTCGGTGGAGGCTCTTGAATTCTCCTTTGAGAAGGAGATATTTCATCAAGGAGAAAATTTCTGAGCCCTTCATATGGATCCTCTTCTTCTTCCCGAATCGGAGAGAGGCCTCTTTTGGAAGTCTCGCAAGGAGGCTTCCTAGGTGCTCTCTCGTCATGGTGGGGAGCCTGGAGAATTCCATGAGAACAAAGCTGCCGTTGCACTTCACTTTGGAGGGATAGATTTCCCATTGCTTGTTGAAGCTTAGAAACAAGATAGTTAACAAGCATTGGGGCATCATTAGTAGCTTGCTCATTAGCAAAATCAAAGTTATCAACATTAATTTCACTCTCTTTACTATTGTCATCCATTCTAATAACTTTTAGGTGTAAACTTTTTAGGTGTACTTTGGCACTTCAAGCCCTAGTTGCTACTCCTCTTTACCCCTTTAGAAAAAGCACTCAAGCTATTGTACCCGTGTCTCGAATACCATTAATTGCAAGGAATATACGAGAGGGTCGTTCAACACCAAAACAACACCGGATCCTGTCAAGCTTCTAATAGCTCAATAGTGGTTAAGCCATAGGCAAGCCCTGTAGGACTCCACTATTAAGACCATATCTCTCGACGGTGATTCCCTGTTCACTACACAAAGGCAGGCGCGCGCACTGCAAGGCTGAAAAATCCCTATTCTACTTACTCACATGCAATTAATAGTGCCAACCATTTATAGCTAGCTTGAGGACCTCCCTTCTTGAGCAAGAAAAGAGAAACCTTTTGCTATGATACCAATATAACATTTAATGGTCTACTAACTTGTGTGTAGCGAAAATAGCATGAACATAGTGAGCATCTCATTAGAATAGCTTCCTAATGAGAATAACAAGAGTGCTTGGGTGGAGAGTGCTTGAGTATAACACCTAGTTAGATAGCATGAACAATACTTCAAAAGAGAGAGAAATTATGCAATTGACAAGAGTTGAGGACCGGATTTGCATGGAGCCAGTCCCCCCTCCAAAAGGCTTTGTATTATGGTTTCTCCCATCAAAAGAGACATTTTACAATACAATTCTTTGTGTTCCTTCAATACTAGCTAGGGCAATGAAGATGGAAACTTCATGCACTAAGCAAAACACCTATCAAACACAACATCAATTCCCTCACTGTCTAAGACCCAAGACCTCACACACCTTCAAAGATGGTGAGAGCTAGCGGGGTATGAGATTAGATTGAGAGGAAGAAGGAGTATTCTTACGAGAAAGATGTACATTTCCTCACATAATCACTCATATTAGCATAGCTTAGCTTAGTAATTAGCATGGTAGAGGAGATGAGCATGCATTGAAGCTTGGCTCTTGGTTGGATTTGCATCACAAAGCCAAGAGTTGTTGGTGTAGGCCTCCCTTCTCACAAGCTTGGAGTAGGTGATAAGCGTTCCATTAAAGCTTGAGAAGGAGAGAGAGTCTTCTTTGCTTCACACATGAGATTGTGTGAGTGTGTGTGTGTGAAATTCTCTCTCATCCCCTACTTGCAAGGCTCACCCCGTCCTATGTAGGGATGGATGAAGACTTTTGGGCCACACACAAAGCATCCAATTTCCCTAATGTTTGACCTTTGGACACAACCTTTGAGTTTTGGAAACTTAGAATTTTGGAAGTCTTAATGGGCTTAACCTTAGTGTCTTTTAAGCCCATTGGTGCACATAGATCTTTTGCAGATGGCCCCCGCTTTGGATCCCTATTTTCCCTCCTTTGGATCCCTACTGTGGCCAGTCTGCTAACTTAACCAATATTCTAGCTTTTTCTCCCCTAGCACTTCCCCGTTAAATGATCAGTTTAACATAAGAAAATCATTTAGGAGAACTAGATATTGATTATTATGTCACGTGGTATCAAAAGCGCATCAATAAGGTGTTCTCTCCCTTTCTTGGCAAGTTTGTGAAGGATCTTACTGATTACTTCTGTGTTTATAGCTCTAGAAAGGATCATTGTGTAAAGTTTGGGATGGAATTGAAGCAATATGATGAAAGTGGAGGTCAACTCAACCCAAAGAAGTGTCATCTTGCTCAACCAAGAGTGAAGTTTTTGGGGCATATGATCTCAGAGAATGAGATTGAAGCGGATCTTGAAAAAGTGAAGGCTTTGGTGCTCCTGCCATCACCTAAAGATAAAAAGAAACTTGCTACTTTCATTCAAAAGCTGAAGTATATGGCGAGGTTCATTCCTTTGTCCTCTCAACTTCTTTATCCTGTACAACCAGTAAGGTTGGATCCTCTACAATGGACAATTGAATGTGAAGAGGTTTTTCAAGGTATCAAAGAGGTTCTTGGTTCTCTTCCTGCTATGCAAGATCCTAATTGGGATAAGGAGTTTTATGTGAATCCATCAGTAGCTGAGGATGCTATTGGAGCTATGCTTCTTCAACGGGGTAACGATTCCCACTATCTACTGTACTAGCAGGGTGAAGCTAGAGGTGGAAAGAGGCTATACTGAGGTGGAGCTCATCATGGTGAGTTTGATTTATGCATGTAGAAGGTTTAGGCACTACCTTCTCCCTAAACCATTCACATTCCTCACTAGCTACACTCTTCTACCTCATGTACATGCACTGGAAGTTGCTAGTCTAGTGACAGCTGTCGGGCTGCTGTAAGTGCCCGTGAGTGAGTTTTTTGAAGTGAGGCTTGTATATAACTTAAACTCATGTACAAAATTAAAAAACTTCAGCCAAAGTTCAGAAAATTGCAGTTTTGAGCTTGTTGTGCCTCCTTGATGGTTTCTGTTGCAGTTTTTTCCCCGCCTTGCCTACTCTACGCATAGTCGTACTGAGACAGCTCTCTATTCATATCAATTTTTCATGTAGCGGAGTGTAGATTCAAATTTGGTCATCTTCTGCTTTATCTCTAGTCATTTTTCAAGATTTCTCTCAAGCTTTAAAGTGCCCCAATTGGAGTTGTGCTCTTCAGGTTATGATTAGTTCTCTGCAGGGTTATGGCTATGGCAGCATAGTGGCAAATTGTGTACAGGCAGATTGGGAGGGCATGTATGTATGAATTGTGGAATTGATGTTGAAGTTGTGGGTTTGTAATGTCCAATGGTGAAAGGGAAGGACCTTGTGTTCTTATGCATTGGTCGGCGTGTGTTGTAAATCCATGCTTTGGCAGGGTTTTGCTCCTATGTGACATAGTCTCTTGGGTGGCGACGGCCAATAAATTCCCAAGGGGACTACTCTTGTTGGACTTGTGGTGTTTCAAAGGGATTTTACAAAGCTTTTTGTGTTGTTTTAGTGATCTTTCCACGCTCTTGGGTGACATCGCTATAGAGGTGTTCCAATTTGCTTGTTTCCCAACAACGTTCTCAAAAAATCCCTTGAGTAGATGAGAGCATCGTCCACCCCTCGCTGGAGGAGGTCCCCCATTGGTCTATGTTTGGTAACACTAAGGTAAGATTGTTTTCATGTTTACTTGTAGATTTAGGGTTTAGGGTTTAACTTTGTGTTTGTGTGTGCATTTTTGCAGGTTCCAGGACTTCTACAACAACTTTTCATTGCTCAAATAGGACGAATGTGAGTGCTCAAAACTTTAAATGCATATTAAGTTTATTTAAATTACTTTGTATAGTAAGAAAAGAAAATTTCATGCTTTAAACTTTCAATGCTTTAAAAGAAACTAGGATTTGTTATGTGAAATTTCATTTTAAATTATGGAAAAAATTTGTTTAAGTTTATGAAAAAATCTTGTTTTGAATTTTTTTTTTACTGAATTATGTCGTTTTTCAAATTATGTAGTTGATGGAGTTTATGCTTTAGGTTAAGTTTAGGTTATAAGTTAAGTTAAATTAGGTTAGGTTATGTTAAGTTAAACTACATTGTTATGTTAGGTTATACGTTATGTTAGGTTAGGTTATCTTATATGTTAGGTTAGATTAAGTTAAGCTACATTAGGTTAAGTTATATTAGGTTAGGTTAGGTTAAGCTATGTTAAGTTAGGTTAGGTTATCTTATATGCTAGGTTAGGTAAAGTTAATCTATGTTAGGTTTAGTTATGTTAGGTTATGTTAGGTTAGGTTAGGTAAAGCTACATTAGGTTAAGTTAGGTTGGCAATATGGCAAGCCATAGAGCTTACCCAAAGCGCATATTAAAAACAACACAATGGCGATCCGTTCGTCAATAGGGTAATCCATAAAGCTTACCCACAACACATATGCATTGTGGGAAAGCTCTATGGATTTTCGTATTGCCAACAGCTCGCCATTGTGTTGTTTATATGTCCGGGAGCGGTTTTCAAGTCCTAAAATAGGACCATGGCAAACCGTTTGGCAATACAGCAAGCCATAGATCTTGCTTATAATACATATGCATTGTGGGCAAGCTTTATGGCTTGCCATATTTCCAAACGACTCGCCATGGTGTTGTCTATATGTTTGCGAGCGATTTTCAAGCGCTAAAATTACCTCGTGCCCCTTAAAACAACATAATGGCAATCTGTTTGGCAATACGGCAAGCCATAAAGCTTGCCCACAAGGCTTATGCATTGTGAGCAAGCTCTATGGCTTGCCATATTGCCAACGGCTCGCCATTGTGTTGTCTATATGTCTGCGAGTGGTTTTTCAGGCCATAAAATCGCTTCGCAACTCTAAAAGTAGCACAATGGTGAGCCGTTTTCCAAATTGGCAAGCAATAGAGCTTGCCCACATCGCATATGCATTATGGGCAAGCTGTATGGCTTGTCCTTTTGCTAAACACCTCACCATTGTGTTGTTTTTATGTTAGGTTAGGTTAGGTTTATGTTATATGTTAGGTGAGATTATAGGTTAGGTTAGAGCTATCAATGGCATAATAGTCGAAAAGTATAAACCAACTTCGAATATCACTCGTGTACTTCTAAAAACGCAAACGGACTTCGGTTAGGTTAGGTTATAGGTTAGGTAGATGTTATAAGTTAGGTTACATTAAGTTAAGTTAGGTATAGGTTTTACGTTAGGTTAGATTATAGGTTAGGTTAGAGCTAGTGTCAAATTAATAGTAGAAAAAACGCAATCAAACTTCGAAGATGACTCGTGTACTTCTAAAAACGCAAACAGACTTTGGTTAAGTTAGGTTATAGGTTGGGTAGATGTTAGGTTACATTAAGTTAGGTTAGGTATAGGTTTTACGTTAGGTTAGATTATAGGTTAGGTATAACGATTACAGATTAGGTTAGAGATAGCATCAAATTAATAGTAGAAAAAACGTAATTGGACTTCGAAGATGACTCATGTACTTCTAAAAACGCAAACGGACTTCGGTTAGGTTAGGTAGATGTTGTAAGTTAGGTTACGTTAAGTTAAGTTAGGTATAGGTTTTATACTAGGTTAGATTATAGGTTAGTCATAACGATTATAGGTTAGGTTAGAGCTAGCGTTAAATTAATAGTAGTAAAAACACAATCGAACTTCGAAGATGACTCGTGTACTTCGAAAAACACCAATGGACTTCGGTTAGGTTAGGTAGATGTTATAAGTTAGTTTACATTAAGTTAAGTTAGGTACAGGTTTTATGTTAGGTTAGATTACAAGTTAGACATAACGATTATAGGTTAGGTTAGAGCTATCATCAAATTAATGTAGTAGAAAAAACGCAATCGGACTTCGAAGATGACTCGTGTACTTCTAAAAACGCAAACGGACTTCGGTTAGGTTAGGTTATATGTTAGGTTAAGGTTATGTTATAGGTTAGGTTAGATTATCGGTTAGGTTAGAGCTAGCGTCAAATTAATAGTAGAAAAAATACAATCGGACTTCAAAAGTGCACACAGACTTCAATAACCTTAATATATAGTCATTAACCAATAAAGACGAGACTATTACCCTATGGTCCTAATCTCCATGCACCTCTAGACCGAGGTGTACGAGGATCAAGCCTGGCTAGAGAATGTGAGGTTGTTAGAGCTAGCAGAAACTAGTTGAAAAAATGCAATCGGACTTCAAAAGTGCACACAGACTTCAAGAACTTCAATATATAGTCATTGACCAATAAAGACAAGATTATTACCCTTTGGTCCTAATCTCCATGCACCTCTAGACCAAGGTGTGCAAGGATCGGGCCTGGCTAGATAATGTGAGGTTGTTAAAGCTTGTCGTGCACTTAGTAGTGTGTAGTTATAACAACTAGAGTGTTTTAATTATTTGTTGCATCATTGGTAGATAAAGTATGGATGATAGGATGACATGTCCTTGTGCGCATTGCAAGCATCAGATCTTTCAAAAATGAAAAATGTACGACCAACACATACGCAATCACGGTCTCTTTTCGATAGAGCAAGTACAAGACCTACGTTATCGATCTCATGGTCTAGAGATTGAAGGTCAAAGTCCGCAAGTAGATATTGATCCAACTTCATCCCAGAGATGACGATTTTGAAACAAGCAGCCATCGACTGAGTCCTCCCAACTAATACTTGAAGTGGCATTTCAAGAAGTAGAGATGGAGCAGATGTTGGACGCGTTCTTTGACATGGATTCCAACATATAAGGCGACAAAATTGAACGCAGTACTGTGGACCACCAACCTCAGCCATCCTGTTCATATCGATGGCGTGATAGCAACGATGAGGAGGGCGAGATGATGCAAAGTCTTGCACGCATGCCGCTCTACACTGGTGCAAAAATCTCAGTTCTCCGTACTGCATTGGCAATGCTTAATTTGCAGTCTGTCTACGGTTGGTCTGACGCCTCAGTCACAGAGCTTTTCAGGTAAACATATTTATCCTAAGCATGGTAAAGTGCAAATTACAGTTCATATAAAGTGATCAAAGGGCTGACTTGTTCATGTAACGTCAGGTTGCTGAATGAGCAAACCTTGCCAGAAGGGAATCACATGCCCCCTACCCGTCCAGCCGCTAAAAAGCTTCTTACTAATTTGGACTTGGATTATCAGAAAATACATACATGTCCTAATGTTCGCATACTTTTTCGCAATGAGTATGAAAACCTGGAACAGTGTCCCAATTATGGATCAAATAGGTACATGGAGGACACACAAGGAAAATTTATCCCTACAAAGGTCCTTCGACACTTTCCTATCATTCCAAGAATAAAGAGCATGTTTAGGTGCAAGTCCATAACCGCTTTGATGACATGGCACTCAAATACTAGATTGATAGATGATGTTACGCGGGTACCTGCTGACTCTCGTGCATGGAAGCACATAGAGGAAAGTTGGCCTACATTTAAGAACGAGCCTTGATGTACCTGCTTTGGTCTGGCAATGGACAAAGTAAACCCATTCCGATTACGGAGTTCGTCATGGAGCACGTGGCCTATTTTTCTGGTTAGTTATAATCTTCCACCATGGCTCTATATCAAGAAGGGCCATCTGTTGTTGTCATTGATCGTCCCAGGAGAGTACAAAGCAAAGAACATGGTCTATCTGGCACCACTTATAGAAGAGCTCCAAATTTTGTGGATAGGAATCGATGTGGTTGATATGTCCCAACCCATCGGCCGCCGACGAAATGTACATGTGCAAGGAATTCTCATGTGGACCATGCACATTGGCCAGGCTTTGATGAGTGCTCAGGTAAGTGCCTTTAAAACCCTCACATGCATGTGATTCATGGCTATGTCAACACTTTTAACTATTAATATGTGATGTTTCAGGCTTGAGTTACTTGGGCAATCATGCATGTTCGAAATGTGGTCCTCGACTTGGCTTCCGCCGCTTTGAGCATTTGAGCAAGACAGTTTACGAGGAGCATGGTAGATTTTTTCCTGAAGGACATGAGCTACATGGAAAAAACATATGTAAACATGACATGCATCCACTGAAAGCGAGTGATTGGAAAAACATGTGGCTGGAGAGGGGAGATTGGATGCCAGCTGGAATCAAAAGACTTTCTATTTTCCATGGTCTCTCTTACTGGAGTGACCTGCTGATTAATAATTTGCTCGACCCAATGCACATCTACAAGAATGTGGGGGAGATCATCTGGAAGACCATCACTGGAAAAAGGGAGAGCAAGGCCAAAAGAGATGACCTGCAGGCTGTGGGTCGAATGCCAGAGATGTGGCCTTGACTTAAACCCAATGGAAAGTGGTCTATACCAAAAGGTCCATGGGTTCTGGGTCACAGCAGAAGAGCAACAAGTGAAGAAGACTATATCTTCATTCAAGACTCCCACAAGGTGCATGCAATGTTTGAAAACAGCTTTTACAAGAGATGAAAATCTCAGTGGTTAAGTCCCGCGATTGACACAAATTTTTACAGTTCATCTTACCAATTGCCATAAAGGGTTGTTTGACAGATGACATTAGAAGAACAATCTACAAAATCAGTGAGTTGGTACACTGGATCAGTTCAAAAGAGATAAGAGAAGACAACATCGATGCAGCATGCTTAAATGCTATTGAAGCAGTGTGCATGGTGGAGAAGTACTTTCCAACAAACATTATTACCATCCAAATTCATGTACTTGTGCATGTGGTCAATGAAGTTGCAGTTGTTGGGTGGTCCATAGCAGGTGGATATTCTTCTTGGAGAGATTTATGAAGACTTCAAAGGGGTTTGTTCGTCAAAGGGCTCACCTCGAGGGTAGCATGGTTGAAGGATGGCTTTTACAAGAGTCTCTTGTCCTCATCAGTGAAGTTTTTGTCTCAATTGATCCAAAGATGCCCTTAATGTGGACTACTGAGATCAACGACAAGGTGACAGGGAACGAGCGGCATGGACAAGGCATCGTATTGATGGACATCAGAATGTGAGAAAAGGTTATGAGATTTTTCCTTCTCAACTCAGATATCATGCAAAAGTGGCTAGAGAGGTACGAAGGGGAAAAGCAACAACGTTTGATGGATCGTCTTCAATTCAAGCTCAACCATGCAACTGGAAACCTTCCTTTTCCAGACCATCTTCAAAAATTACATGACTTTCCAACTGGGTGGTAGTTAGATGCGACACTCTCAGAGGCAAAGAGGAGTGGAGTGTTGATTACCGAAGAGGAAGAGGAGATGTCAAGGGGCTGCGATTGGCATGTACATCTCACAACTTCCTTTTCGAGCTCCACATGAAAATTAGTTTGCTTTAATAACTTTTAGTCTGTTTCAATTTTGTGGCTATCGTATCACCAAAATGGAGCTTTGTGGTTGCATGGGAAGCACTTCAGAGTGCAAAAGATCGATGAACAAAGGGCCACTTTTGATAGTGGTGTTAGGGCAAGCTTCGTCCAAGAAAGTAGGAGTAGTGCCAGGGATGAGAATACAGAGACTGGCCAGCTTGAATACTTTGGCTACATCCAAGACATGATTAGCTTTAGAAAGTATGATATGTTTATCTTTGATGTCAAGTGGTTCGAAGTTATTACCAGCGGCCCTAATACAACTGTGCGCAAAGACAAGAGTGGATTGATTCAAGTGAACTCTAAGTTAGTGTGGACAGATGTGTGGGATACATTCGTACTTCCGCAGCATTGTGAACAAGTTGTGTTCATACATGATCCACTATGGACATAAAATGATGAGAATGATCTGTCTAAACCCTATTGGCTCTATGTCGTTCAAGTTGCTCCACATAGTGACGAAGGAAATTTCGAATGGCGGCCTCTACACCAAAACAAGCTCCATTGCGCCACTAGGGAAATGAGATAAGGGCACCACCTAGTCTTGGAAGCGTGGGCTAGGACCGCTACACAAAGAGAGAGAGAGAGAGAGAGAGAGAGAGAGAGAGAGAGAGAGAGAGAGAGAGAGAGAGAGAGAGAGAGAGAGAGAGAGAGAGAGAGATCACTATGAATGAAGCATTAACCTTAGTGTGTGTACAAGGAATGGATGACTTCAAACACTCCCAACACAAATAGCATGTAGATTACCAAACAACCACTCAAGGATTAGCCAAGATCACATCAAGCACTCTCACACATATATAAAAGATTTCTCTTAATTAACATAAGTAAGAGAAGGAGAGGTTACTAGCATGAAACAATTTGCACTCTAGAATGTGCAAGAATAGAGTGAATGAATGAGCTCATGGGCTCATGGTGAGTGATACAAAGACTCAATGGGGCTGAGGGAGGCTTGAAATTACAAAGGGGAAGGCCTCTTTATATAGGAAAGAGAGTGATTAGGAGTGAGGTTAAGATCCAAGTGTAATTTGTACAAATGAAGCTTGATTAGGGACATTCAACCAATGAAGAAGCTCCTTCCAAGTGATTTGTTGACCAATTAGCTCCATCATCACTTGTGTTGTCTTCACTCCTTCCTCCATAGCTTGAGTCCAAGAGCTTCCTTATTTTAAAATGTAAAGAATCTACATAAAATCAATACATATCTAGTAATAATAGAAAGGGGTTGAATGAGAACTTATGAATTACAAAAAGATTAAGCATGACTTGAGAGGTGATTAGAAGAGGAATTTTGATGGGTTTTTGAGCTTGAGAGAGAGGAGGAAGGAGAGGAGGGTGAGAAGACTAATGGCTGATTTTAGAGAAGGTCTCAATGTGGAAAAGGAAGGGTGTGTGTGTGTAAAGGTAGAGGGGGTGGTCTCCACCACAGTTGAAAAAACTGGCGTCCGCCATTTTGGCCATATCTCCTAGACCGTAGATGCAAAAAATTATTAAAAAATATGGCCAGAATCTCCAGCTCATCAGCTACAACTTTGATGAAGACAACTTTTCTTGGATCGGAGTGGAAGTATTTTTTAAAAATTCAGCAAAATCATGTGTCTGGTTCCTTCCTTTACCAAGTCTTCCACTTGGGTCCCATTTGTTTGAATCATCATATGGCTCCAAAGCCATGATGATATGAGCCACTCATGACCCTTGAATCATGGGTGCATGGCTCCACAACCACATCATATCTTTTCTTTTCAGATTTACATATTTTCCCTTCCCTTTACCACTAGGTTCTCCCTCTACCTTTCACCTCCAGTGAACTAGTCAAGAAAAAATTCCTATCAAATCATTTTTTTAAATTTTTTTTTCCAAGAGGTGGTTCTCACTCTTTCTTTTATTGTAAACCTCTAGAAGCAAGGAAAACCAACAAAATATAATAAACAAAAATTTGTGATAGGCTCGGATCAGTAGCAAGCAAGTGTGTCAAGGATTGGATGTTGAGCTCGAATAGGTGATTCATGAACAAAGAGAAGGACCGACTCCAACTTTATGTTTAGATTTTGAGGTGGATGTCAACATTGAGCAATTGTCTGAACCTAGAGATGAGGTGTCAAATAGTGAAGCTGATGCGGAGAGCGATGAAGAAGTAGAGTTCGATGACGAAGATGCAAAAGTACAGACTGAGATAGACATCTTTGGTGCATCAGATCTCCTAGAGGATGAGAGATTAACTAATGACTTTTGCTAGGAAACCTTTTATAAAGCTCTTTTTATTAGTCTACAATACACTTTAGATTTTGGTAATTTATGTAGCAGTTTCGTTGATTTGTTTCATTTGTGTAGCAGTTTTGTTGATTTGTTATTTGTATTGATTAAGAATTGATTTGTTATATGTATTGATTAAGCATTTCTTACGTAAACTAACGTATTTTGTGGGTGTTGTTTGTGTATGATTAGCCATGGCCGATGACGATGAGACATACTCTCCTAGTTCTAGTTTTCCAGTCACTCCGGTCGGCATGTCCCCCGAGCAGATGGGCTCATTTTTGTCTCAGTTCACACCAAAGCAGATCGCGATGGCACAACACCTTTGGGGTACAGGTATCTCTAGACCTACTACGGCTGACCCTACGCCCGGGACTAGTGTGGTCCCTACACCGAGCGGCCCCACACCTCAGTGTCGTGTGCCCCCTATGCCTAGGACTTGTGTGCCCTCTACACTGACGGGTGGTTCATCCTCGAGACGACGTAGCCGTCGTTCTGGAGGTGGTGGTTGTTGTGGTAGCGGTTCTACCGATGCGTCCACACGACCGAGAGAGCGTCCACCACTCTTTTCAAGAGATAGTTCACCGATGGGCACACCACATACATCGTGGGGATCACACGAGCATGATCCTAGCAAGGTGTACAGGAGCAGGGATGGGGCTATTGTGGTAGATAGGGTCGGAAAGGAAATGTGACAGAGGATTTGACAGCTCTGTACGATTCAGTTTGGTCACTCTGTGATGGAGATTTGGGAAAACCTCGATCTTGAGAGAAAGAATTACATCATGGACGCCATTCCGAGAGTACAGGCCGACAAAGGGGTATGATCAGGTCTCGAATGCCTGGATTTTGAGCGTGGCGAGGTCCACAATGTCACACCGTCGATCAAAGGCCAAAGACAGGTACAATGACGACAATCCCAAGCCAGCATGGTTGGACGCAGAGGAGTGGACGGGGATTGCACGAGAGACACAAGACAATCCCAATAGATTTCAGCATCAGAGAGATGCAGCCAGAGCACGTTTGGAGTCTACTGGAGCATCACATCTTGGGAGTGGAGGCTAGGATACGCTTTGAAATGAGTTTGTAAGTATTATACGTATGCGTTAAATTATTGATAATATATATGTTATTTGAAGATTTATCTAATGATTAAACCATAATTTTGCAGGAAGTTGCCATGAAGTGCCTTCCAACACGCCAAGAGGAGAAGTATGGGTAAAAGCATGGACTTGTGGCCCTTTTGACCCTGCTGCTACAGGAGGAGGGAGAGGACGTCGATTGGGAGGCATTACCATGAGGGTCTTCTCACTCGGTGATTTTTTGCATATGTACAATTTTGTAGTGCTTATGTTTATGGTTTATGGTTATGTTTATGGTATGGCACAGATGTTATGGTTAAGGTTTGACAGTCAACTTAAGATTATGGTTTTGCTATGATGGTATGACAATCATCTGATGGTTATGGTTATGGTTATGGTTGTGCAAGGTTATGGTTATAGTTATGGTTATGGTTTTGCTATGGTTATGATTATGGTTATGGTTGTGCAAGGTTATGGTTATGGTTATGGTTTTGGTTTAGGTGATGGTTATGGTTTTGCTATGATGGTCTAGCAATCGTGTGCTGGTTATGGTTATGGTTATGGTTATGGTATGACAAGCAAGTTATGGTATGGTTATGGTATCGCAAACAGTTTATGTTTATGGTTCTATAGTTTTTGATTCATGTTTTAATTATGTTAACAAGTTATGGTATTCTTACAATTTTGCTAATTGCCATACACTCGCTCTTTAGCGTTAGCTTGTAGGTGGAGTGCGGTTGCTTGTGCACTCTTCCTCTGGGCAGAAAGGGCTATTTTTTTTTGCTGCAGTACATGCAGCATTAGTTCCCAACCCTCTCTGCCCAAAAAAAATTTGCAGGGTTTGGTCGTCGATACAGGTGACGGTATCACCGCCGGTAGGGCCAATGGAATGAGCATCAGAATTTAATAGATTAATACCGGTGCTTATTACGTTGAGTATTCAAAGGCCTATTCCGACGCACGCTATACCGATGATCATATCGACCCTACAATACCAACGTCTCTTACGAGGCTTATTTCAACGTTTTTAAGTTTAAAAATTAGCGCTACTTCGTCAGTACTTGCGCCGACTTTTGCGCGACGTCTTGTAGTGATGGCTGCTCTAGCAACATGGCATGAGAAGAAAAGATATTTGGATGGTGTGCTACGGATCTCTGTAGATTGTGTGGCATGGAAACGTATTTATTAGGAAGAGAATGAGGTCTAAGAGGGCCTCTTTATTTGGCAGGCTAAGGAAGCCAAATCTTTAGTATTAAGAAAGTAATCAAAGAAAAACTTTCGAATCCAAACAAGAAAAATGGCTTGTTTATTTGAATTCAAATCTTTCCCCCAAAATGGAATTTGAAATCTAGCAGGTAAAACCATATCATGTAGCATATCTCTGGAAAGAGCTCAATGCTTAGATTGCAAATCTATGATCTCCGCTCAAATCAACGATTGCATGTGGGAGTTATGGAAGGCCGAAAATCATAAAATTTTCCACCTCTGGTTTGGGGGGAAAAGTGCATCCTTTGACCACTCTTACACATCTCTTACACACCCACCATTCTTGCACACATGGCATATACCTATTTTTCAAAATGTTAATCAATTCCATCAGCTCATGGCAGATAAAGAGGCCCTCCTAGACCCCATTCTCTTCCTAATGGACGACGTGTGGCCGGATTTTGCTAGGGAAGCTCAAAATCTGCACCTCGGCCTGGGGATGGATGACGTAAATCCGATTCATATGAGGTCGACATCTTACAGTGTATGGCCAATTGTCATTGCTACAACACTCCCCGATGGTTGATGACCAGGGATTAATATTTACATAATTATGTAATATTTTGTATGATCACAAGGTTTTATTAACATATTAACATCATCACACTTAACATGATCACAAACAAGCTGGTTGAGGGAAACCTGAAAACCCACAAAAAGCCTGGCGGGCTTTTATATCTTCCATGTGTGCCCACTAGGCTATATTATTTTTCCTACGGGCCCATTGGAAAAATGCAAAAGACTGGCGGGCCGGCAACTAAATATATAGACACACCCGATCGGGCCCGCTGCGTGTTATTTTTTGAGCCATAAAGAGAGAGAGAGAGAGAGAGAGAGAGAGAGAGAGAGGGGGGGGGGTCGTGTGGGAGCGTGCTCTACATCCCAATGCGCGGCAGCAGTAGAGTACCTAACCACATGACTCGAGTGTGTGTTGTGTATGTGTGTGTGTGTGTGTGTGTGTGTGCATAGTGTGGTAGCATGCCTTTTGTCGTATTGTACGGCAATCATAAGGTGCCTTACCGCACAGTATGAGTGTGTGCGTAATCTATTCTACAGAATAGTGCTTACGACAAGAACATCACCTGGGTTACGTGGGAAATATGGTGTCATTGTGGTAAGTATTGGCTCACTGTTTGGGTACTACGTCATTTATGTAGCGATATTAGTATCCTTATGGTGAGTCTATTTCCCTTCCCCTTGCCCAAAAACATATGGGCATCGATCGGTAACGTGGCCATATGATTCTCATATGCAAACCATTATTGCTCTTTAGATTTGGGCGGCACTCGATTGGTAACCCGGCCATATGAATCTCATATAATTTGTATGTGCATGTGCAGTTCATTTTTTTATTTAAGTATATGAAATACTTGGTTGGTAACACAACTGTGAAGAGTATTTCATATACAAATGTCTAAACTGTCTGTAATTTGTGTTTTTAAGTGTTCTTTTGAAAATATACACTATCTAATCATATTCAAAAGAAAGTTTTATTCATCAATCATCGTTGCTCTTTTAAAATGCTACATTTACAGAATTCATAAAAATTATAACATATATGATATCACTTTTATACAACCTCAACAATGTCTACACTAATGAATAACATCTTTGCAAAACCAGATGCTATAATTTCACTAAAATTCATACTTTGTTATTTCTCTATGTCAACAAATAGCTAATATACTTTCAATTTAAAAAGGTATATGCACACATTTTGCATGTAAGACATTAAATTTCATCTTTCTAAATGTAAGATGTTCTATTCAAATTATGATAGTTTTGTTAAAACTGCACCAAATTTTTATTTTAGTTATGTGCGTCCACTCATATCAATTATTTTCCATGAAATTATACACTATTAATATTTTAAAATGAGCTACAATGAGATTGGCAATATGTACATTACAATGCACATGTCTTTTATTGTAACATTGAAGTGGTAACGTGCAAAATATGAACTCATGTCTTCTTGTCTATCACAGTATTTTGAAATATTTTGAGTTTTTAACCTGTATTGTTCCATTTGGATGACCATTTTCTTAAGAGTTACTTGTTTTTAATGCATTTTGCACGATTTTTTAAAGTGAAAATGGTTATCAATCCGTATTAATATAATCTTGCACAATGTTTTGAAGTCTTTAAGTCACGGTTACTGTTTTTTGAAGTGGTAACGTGCGAAATATGAACTCACGTCTTATGGTCTATCCCAGTATGTGAGATTTTTTGGGTTTTTAACCTGTATTGTTTGATCTGAATGGTTTTCTTAAGAGATACTTGTTTTAAATGCATTTTGCCTAATTACACATAGCAACTTTAAGTGAAAATGGTTATCAATTTGTATTAATATAATCTTGCACAAATTTTTGAAGTCTTTAAGTCACAGTTATGGTTTTTCTAAACTAATGTGAGATTGTCGGTGCACCCATGGAACTGTATTTGATATGTTGTTTTTTATTGTCCATTGCAAAAATGATGCAAGAGCAAAAGAAAATTATTATGCGTGCCATTCAAAAAGAATGTATTTTGAAAATATAATCATGTGCATATAGTCGCATATAGAAAATTAATAAAAGTGATGGCTTCATTAAAGATCTCACTAGTGCTATTTGGGAGAACATAGAGTGCAGATTGTGAGCCGAAGGCCAGTATAAATTGTTAATTCGTATAGGGATAAGAGAATTCGACCCCCACCACAAGATTAGAACAGTGCTGGGAAATATGAAAATGTGCTACAAGAACTTGAAAGAAGATCTCCCTCCCACTTGCGATATGGCAAAAATAGAGTTGTGGGATAAACAATGGGAGGAGCAGAAGGTAAAGATGAAGCAGGTGAAATCTCAAGACCAAACCTCCTTACCCAAGCGATTGAAGATGGCCCAAGATACACAAGCACCCGTAGGTGGTCGATCAGATGCCATCGGCACAATCATGCGCACAACATTGAATGCCAAGTGTGCATATCGGATCAGCGTTCCTCCCACAAAGCCCTGGTAGAAGGTACAAGGATTGGAGTAGAATATTTTGATGTGTGCACATAATTATACAACATTAAACTAATTTCTTTCTTTCCAGAGCACATCACATATGTAGGAAAATGCTAAGAAGGAGGGACTGAGGCAAAATTTGATAACTTCTAGACAAAGCAAGGAATGTAAACACTTCACTCCTCCATTATAAGATGCATTGGATTTACCATCGAGTCCCCCTGAATCACAATCTTCCCATACTAGAATGGGGGTGCCTTGGGGGACATGATGTGACATCAACTTCTAACATCAGCAATTAGTGTTTGCCACCACAGACCAGCTTGCAGAATCTTCTTGTAGGTAACTTCATTGGAAAAACGTCCATCAGATTCGCCATTATGTGCTTCTGAAATAACTTGCATTCTCCCTTCCATAGGCACAAACCTTCTATAGAAGTTATCATAACCCAAGAAAGAGCTTAGCTTAGATGCATTTCTGGGTGCTTTAGCTTGTTGAACACACTGGATTTTATTGTTGGCCATTTCTATTCCATTACGGGATACCACATGTCCCAGTAGTTGTCCCTTCCAGACTAGGAAAACGGATTTAAATGGATTCAAACAAATCTGCTTCTCTTGACAGCGTTTGAAAACCATTTCTAGGAATAGTAGGTGTTGTTCCTCATCTGAATATACAGTAAAGTCATCCATAAAGATGGCGAGGAACCAATAAAGGAACTCATTAAACATTTCCATCATACACCACTGAAAGGTAGCTGGTGCATTGCACAGGCCGAAAGGCATCACCAGATACATGAAAGCTCCCCACTCGGTGATGAAAGTTGTCTTCACTCTATCTTCAGGAGCAATTTGTAACCGGTTATAGCCACTACATCCATAAAGCTATACATTTCATATCTTGCAATCTCATTAAGCAACACGTCAGTAAAAGGCAATGGAAATGGATCTTTGATAGTTTGGGCATTGAGTTTTCTATAGTCAACACAAACTCTCAATTTCCCATTTTTCTTGGGAACTACGACTATGGGAAATAGCCAATCGCTACTGGCCACCTCTGTGATAAACCCAGCCTTGAGAAGATTGTCAATCTCCTCTTTGACCTTAGCATAGTTGGGGTTCATTTGGTATCTTTACAGTCGTACTGGCCTAGCATTTGGTTTCAACTGTATCCTGTGCTGACATACTTCAAGATCCAGCCCTTTCAGGTCTGTGTGTTCCCAGGCAAATACGTCTTTGTAGGTCTGGAACATCCTGCGTGCCTTTTCCTTCATTATAGGATTGAGCCATATTGTATGAAAATACTTGGCCAAAATTCTTTGTTCTTTTGCAGAGAATGGTAGTAACTACTCCTTCTCTACTACAGACTCTTTTAACTCCTCAAGATTTTTTAGACTTTGCTGGACTGACCAGCAAGTCATCCACACTTTGCCCATATTTGGTGCCTTATGATCAAGGTTGTGAATCGCAAACGTAATGGGCATCACTACATTGGTATGCATCCATTGCAGTCCTCCACCAAGCAGGCTTGTTTATGGACCCACGAAAACATGTAATTTTCTCTTTTAACTTTTTGGTGTGCTCAATTTGCCATTCATCAAAGGTTGTGTAGTTGAAAGTTTTAATCACATCCTCCTTATTACGTTGGAGTGATTCCGTTGTATAAAAGTGTGTGCAAAATCGAGTTTCAGTAGGTAAATTTAACGTAACTGACATGCACATCCTGTACAAATTGAGCACTCTTTCTCGTTTCAAGATGAACTTCACAAATTATTGTGCTATGTCAATTACTTTGGCAAACCATGTGGTTTCTTCACTAGTATAACAATCCTTTAGCACCAAGTTTAAAATGTGCGTATTGCAACCATTGGCAAAAATGTGTAGAAAGTTTTTTTTTATCAATTTTCTAGCATTTTTATAGTTATTTTCTTTTTCCATGACTACTTGAACTACATATTCAACACTGATTTCTTTAATTACATCAACTAAGACCTCAACAATGTATTTGCCACTTTTAATTGCACCAAAAATGTCAATTGTCTTTATGAACGTTTCTCCCCCATGGGCAAACCAGCATCACATTGATCAGTGGTCTTCTTTGAACAATAGACCAACCATCACTCACAATTGTGCATCCTGAGTCCCTCATGTACATTGGAGAGTGGCTCTCCAAAGTTGATCGTGTAAGAGATACGCTTTGGTGCACCATTGATGATGAACACATATCTGGGATTGTGATGTGCAATCTCGGTGTGGAAAAGAACCAGAGGGAGGATCTAGAGTCTAAGATCAATCGATTTTGCATGATTCACAAACTAGTGATGCAAAATTGGATTTCACAATATGACGATCCAAAGCAACAGCAACAAGCTGCACGACTTTCTTGGAGATGGGGAAGACGACCACTGGTACATTATCCGCCGACAGGTCTTGAGAGCCTACCAATATTCACGATCTTAATATGGTTACATAATGCCTTGAAAAGCGCACAACAATTCTCCAAATAGGTGATTCAAGAGGAGTGGGAGTGCCTGCAAGGATGCAGTCCCAAGGTATACTTTTATTCTTAGACCGTCGCATGTTTTTTGTATCAATGGAGAGTCGTCAGTGTGCTGCATGACGAGTTTCCCATGGAAATTTGGGATGAGACCTTTAATGAGGACTTAATGAGGGTGCGGGTGCACAAGTATTGCAAGCATAAGCGCTCCGAAGTGAAGAAAGAAATAAAACATGGGTGGAGCAGACGAGCTTGGCTAAGTAAAGAATATTGGAAGACTGCAAAGCCAAAAGCGCTCGAGAATCCTGACAAGTGGAAGCAACAAAACGAGGCAGTCAGAGCACGAGTAGAGGCAGGGAGCTCACACCACTTAGACCTCAGGGTTAGCTTCATTAAATACCCCAAAGGTTAGTGTTAGAAAGTCCTTTGACCTTAGGTAAGCTAGGGCTGACCTTGAGGTGGGAATCCGGCCCAAGCTTGAGATGCTTGTCGTGCTTGATGACTAAGGTTCTTGAGGTGCTTGTCGTGCTTGATGACTAAGATGCTTGAGGTGCTTGTCGTGCTTGCCGGCTAGGGAGCCTGAGGTGCTTGTGGGAACACTACCAAGGCTTGAGGTGCTTTGTCATCCTTGCTGACTAAGGTGCTTGGGGGTAAGGTGTGTAAAAGTCAACAACTATCTCTACAATGAGGGGGCGAGCCCTACAAGAGGGGGGATGAGAGAGAACACACACACCCTCACAAGGAAAGCTTGGTACAAAGAAATCAAAAGGGACACTCGTCAAGTTACTCTTCATGTTGCCCTCATGGTGTGCCTAAAGCCTATTGGTTGGCCACCCAAGGGATCCAATGATAAAGTAGATTTAATTATTTGTTTTTGCATTTATCAAGTCCTCTCTCTCAAAGGGGAAAGGGAGACACTTGTCCCAAGACTAGCATGCTTGCTTGATCTACCTCTTTCTTGTGAGTGGATATCCTTGGAGGGGTCCAATGATCTTCAATCATGAGCTACAAGGGGGTTCGACCAAAGCAACCTAGGGGGTTGCTTGAGGGGTATAGTCTCCAACACACACTCACACACACTCTCATTGTGTGAAGTGCATCCATCTCCTTATCCAAGCAAGTAGAGAAGTTGAGAGCCTACACCAACACTCTTGGCTATGGAATACAAATCCAACCAAGATCCATGCTTCTATGCTTAAGCTTGCCATCTTCTCCATATTCATGACTATTCTATTATGTATGAGAGCAAAAAGATTGATGAAAGTGAGGAACTAGTTCTTTCTCCTATGAAATTTTTCTTCTTCCTCTTCCCTACCCTCATTCTCTGCTAGCTCTCTCCACTTTCAAAGGTGTTTAATGCCTTGGGACTGAGGCTTGGGATAGTTAATGATTTCCACAAAGTTTATGGTATGCTCATGATGCATGAAGCTTTGCATCATCATTGCATCACCTAGTTCATAAGGAACACAAAGATTATATTGTACCAAGTCTCTCTTGATGGGAGAAACTATAATACAAATGCCTATTGGAGGGGGGACCGGCTCCACATAAATCCGGTCCTCAACGGTTGTCATGCTCTCTAAAATCTCTCTCTTGAAAAAGTATTATTCATTCCAAGTTAACTAAATGCTATATTTATGTTGCTACCATCAATTAATTTCACCCTCTATGCTCACAAAAGTACTTTCTCTAATTTTTGCTACTCTCAAAGTTAATAGGCCATTTCCATTACGTTGGTATCAGAACATTTGGTTTCTCTTTTCTTGCTTAAGAAGAGAGGTCCTTAAGTAGCCTATAAATGGTTAATTTTGTTAATTATATTAGGGCAAGTGGGACTGGGATCTATTACCAGTTTTGTTGAGCCCACTATGTTGGATATGGTGCACACCTCGGGAGCTTTAGACTTAATAATGGGGTCTTTTTAGACTTGCCTACCGCTTTACCATTATTGAGCCATAAGAAGTCCGAAAGGAGCTAGCCCTTGACAATTCTGCAATATTAGCCCCACTCCACTACTCTCTATAATTAACCACTTCGAGCCGTGGTGTATATACTTAATTTCTGGTTTTCAAATCCTAAGAAGAGTGGCAACTAACATTTTGAATTTCCAAAGCATACACTAAGTAAGTACACAAATTTTCTTAACATGGCTGACAATAACCAAGAAAGTAGAATGAACGTTGATAACTTTGATTTTGCACATGAAGGTGCTAATGATGATGGCCCCGTGTTTATCAATTATCTTTTTACTAGGTTGCAACAAGCTATGGGCAGCCTTGCTTTGCAAGCCGAAGTTACTCAACAACTTCATGCTTATGGGATTACCCTTCAACTCCAAGAGGAGGGAGAGCTTAGGAGGCCTCTTGAAGAGACCCCCAAAAGAAAACTCTCCCATACAAGAGAAGGAATCCAAAGAGCAACAGAGTAATGAGAATTTAAGTTCTTCTAAAGATGTGTCTCCACGAAGACAACGGTCTAGACGATCGCCAACTCCTCCCAAGAGGAAAAGATCAACACATAGTCCTTCTCCTCGTCATTCCAAAAGGGAAGAGAGGAAACAAAGGAAGAAAAGGGAAAAAAAAAGGTCACCCTCTTCTCCTTATTCTTCACCTTCCTTCTCTTCCGATGAAAGTTATGGCTATTCTCTTAGAGAATACAAGAGGGGAGGACATCAAATCATACCCTACATGGTGATGAAGGAAATTTGGAATGGCCGCCTCTACACCAAAACAAACTCCATTGCGCCACAAGGGAAATGAGATGAGGGCACCACCTAGTCTTAGAAGCAGGGACTAGAACCACTACGCAAAGAGAGAGAGAGAGAGAGAGAGAGAGAGAGAGAGAGAGAGAGAGAGAGAGAGAGCTATCACTATGACTAAAGCATTAACCTTAGTGTGTATACAAGGAATGGATAACTTCAAGCACTCCCAACACAAATAGCATGTAGATTACTAAACAACAACTCAAGAATTAGCCAAAATCACATCAAGCACTCTCACACACACATAAAAGATCTCTCTTAATTAACATAAGTAAGAGGAGGAGAGCTTACTAGCATAAAACAATTTGCACTCTATAATGTGCAAAGAATGGAGTGAATGAATGAGATTTATGGGCTCATGATGAGTGATACAAAGACTCAACGAGGCTAAGGGAGACTTGAAATTACAAAGGGGGGGGGGGGGGGGGGGGGGGCTCTTTATATAGGCAAGAGAGTGATTAGGAGTGAGGTTAAGATCCAAGTGCAATTTGTACAAATGAAGCTTGATTAGGGACATTCCACCAATGAAGAAGCTCCTTCCAAGTGATTTGTTGACCAATTTGCAACTAATTGGCTCCATCATCACTTGTGTTGTCTTCACTCCTTCCTCCATAGCTTGAGTCCAAGAGCTTCCTTGTTTTAAAATGTAAAGAATCTACATAAATTAATCAAAGCATATCTAGTAATAATAGGAAGGGGTTGAATGGAAACTTATGAATTACAACAAGATCAAGCATGATTTGAGAGGTGATTAGAAGAGGAATTTGTGATGATTTTATGAGCTCGAGAGAGAGGAGGAAGGAGGGGAGGGTGAGGAGACTAATGGATGATTTTTAGAGAAGGACTCAATGTGGAAAAGGAAGGGTGTGTGTGTAAAGGTAGAGGGGGTGGTCTCCACCATAGTTGGAAAAACTGGCGTCTGCCATTTTGGCCATATCTCCTAGACCGTAGATGCAAAAATTATATAAAAAAAAATATGGTCAAAATCTCCAGCTCATCAGCTACAACTTTTATGAAGAAAACTTTTTCTGGATCGGAGTGGACGTATTTTTAAAAAATCCAGCAAAATCATGTGTCTGTTTTCTTCCTTCACCAAGTCTTCCACCTGGGTCCCATCTGTTTGAATCATCATATGGCTCCAAAGCCATGATGATATGAGCCCCTCATGACCCTTGAATCATGGGTGTATGGCTCCACAAACACATCATATCTTTTCTTTTCACATTTATATATTTTCCCTTCCCTTTACCATTAGGTTCTACCTTTCACCTCCTGTGAACTAGTCAAGGAAAAATTCCCATCAAGTCTTTTTTTTTTTTGAATTTTTCCAAGAGGTTGTTCTCACTCTTTCTTTTATTGTAAACCTCTAGAAGCAAGGAAAACCAACAAAATATAGTAAACAAAAAATTTGTGATAGGCTTGGATCATAGCCCCCTCAAACCTGGCAAGAGGTATTTATGCCTCTAGCCTACTTTCTTTGATCTTGGGCTGACCTTATTCTGATGTGATAAGGATTTAGACGCCATCCATTTGTCCTGGTCTTGTGCACTTTACCATCAATGTCTTGAAGTCTGTAAGAGCCATTTTTGAACTTTTTAGTGACCAAGAACGGGCCTTCCCATCGAAAAAGAAACTTTCCATCCTTACGAGTGTCGAAGCGATTGTCATATCGAAGCACCAGAGATCCCTTTTTGATGTCTTTAGACGCTTCTTGAGAGTAGTGGTTGATGGCTTCTTCACGATCCAATTGCAGCCTCTCTAGATCCATGATCCTTTGATGTACTTTCTCCTTTTGAGAGCCTACCTGGCTACCCAATATTCGAAGAATTGTTAACTTCACTTCTATGGGCAAAAGCGCCTCCTTTCCATAAACCAAATGAAAGGGTGTGTACCCTAATGCGGTTTTGAAGGAGGTTCTATAGGCCCATAGAGCTCCATTCAGGTGTTTGTCCCAATCTTGGCACCTGGCATGTACCTGTTTGGTGAGAATTTTGCAAATGATTCCATTTACCTTTTCCACCAAGCCATTGCACTGAGGGTAGTAAGGAGTAGAGTGTTGATGCTGAATATTTAGCTTCTGCATGAGTTCTCCTACCAAGTCTACTCTAAAACCTGGTCCTCTATCAGATAATATTTCAAGACGGGTGCCAAACCGGCAACAGATGTGGTCAAAGATGAACTGACTCACATCCTTAGCAGTAATTCTATTGGTTGGCATAGCCTCAGCCCATCTAGTCATGTAGTCTACTCCCATAATGATGTACTCTTTACTTGACTGAGTGCGTGGTAGGGGCCCTATGGCATCAATTCCCCACTTCTCAAAGGGCCCAAATACCTTTATTGGGTTCTGAGGTTCAGCTATGAGCCGTCGTGGTCTGGCTTTCTGACATTCATTACATGTTTGACACTAGTATTTGACATCACGATGAAGACTTGGCCAAGTAAACCCAGCTTGTAGAACCTTTCTACTAGTGATGTCGTGTGCAAAGTGTCCTCCGCACACATCATCGTCACAAGATTTTAAAATCTCTTCAATTTCACTCTTCAAAGGCACTCTCCTAAGCACACCATCCTTACCAAGACAATACAAATTATCATTTACTATGAGATACCGGGTAGCCTTCCTAGCTAACCATCGCCTTTCCCTTGCATTCATGTGTTTAGGAGCCTCTCCTTGCTCCAGAAGGTGCATAATATCTTCTAAGTCCTCCTTGCCTTGCTGAAGTGGAAGTTGGATGGACACTTCTCCCACTATTGACTCATTTAACTTCGATGATGCTAGGTGGTCTGCATCCTTGTTCTGGTCTCTTGGCACATGATGTACTTGTGCCTCCCTAAATCTCCTCATAAGAGCTTTGGCTTCTCTCATTTTAGTAGAGAGACTGGCATTTTCGCAAGCCCATGTACCTTGCATTTGCCTTACCAAAAGCATGGAGTTACCAAAAGCATTTAATCTCTCAATTGAATTATACAGGCACCAACAAAGGCCATGAATTAGAGCTTGATATTCTACTTCATTGTTGGAGTGGACATCTTCTAGAGTGATCCCTTCACCATGGATCCTCTCTCCCAATGGAGATAAGACCACAATGCCTGCAGCTGCCTTATCCTTGGTTCTCTTGTATGCTCCATCAAAGTAGAGGCTATAAGCATTGACCAGAGCCTCTAGAGCTGGAGGTGGTGGAAGTTCCTTTCTCTTCAAATGGAAAACTTTTTCATAGCACTTGTTTGTTAAAATGTCGGCTAAGCATGCTCGAGTTGTTCTTTCAACCTGTATTGTATAATCAAACTCTTGAAGTGGCACCACCCACTTTGCTATTTTGTCAGAGATTTCCATATGTTGTAGTGCATAGGGAAACATATCCTCCACAGTGATAATTACAAACCTCTTTGGCAGCAAGTATGGCCGAAATTTGGTTACCGCAAACATGAGGGCTAACACTAGCTGTTCCATCAGGGTGTAGGCCTTCTCTGTGTTTTCCATGAGGTGGCTAGCAAAATACACAGGCCTCATAAAGGATATTTTTGGATCTTTTTGTAGGAGGGCAGCACCAATGGCCTCTTCTCCCACACTAGGGTTTACAAAGAATGTTTCTTCCCAACAAGGTTGGAGGATTACAGGAAGTGACCCTAACATTTTTTTTATCTCTCTAAAATGCCCATCACTTTCTTCACTCCAAACAAGCGTCTCTTCACGGGTCAGTTGTTGTAGAGGAAATATCACTTGGGAGAGTAAGTGTATGAATCTACTCAAATATCTTAGCTTTTGCAAGAAAGACATTAATTGTTTGATGGAAGTTGGGGAACGTAGATTTAGCAACGTTTCTATCTTTTGAGGATCTCCCTCGATTCCATCAATGGACACTACATGACCCAATAGTGTAACCTTGCTTTCCCCAATGTGACATTTTTCCTTGTTTAGTTGTCCACCCAGCTTAGCTAAATGAGTAAATCCTTCATCAATCTTGCCGAGATGCATACTTTTGGAGCTGTAAATACAAAATTCATCTATGAAAACCCTTATGGACTTACCAAAGTAAGGTTGGAAGACCATATTCATGAATTGTTGAAAGGTGGCTGGAGCGTTGGTGAGACCAAAAGGCATGACTCGAAATGCAAAACAACCCCATGGTGTGATGAAAGTAGTCTTTTTCTGGTCCTCCCCTGCAATGCGTATTTGAAAGTAGCCGGAGTAGCCATCACACACTGTGTATCGCTCATGGCCTGCTACTTCATTTAGAATCTCATCTTGAAATGGGAGAGGGAAGTGGTCCCTTTTTGTTGCAGCATTTAGTGGCTTGTAATCCACGTACACTCGCCATTTACCATTCTTCTTTGGCCTCACCACTACTGGGGAGACCCATTCTGAATCTTCTACTGGGTATATGAATCCTACTTCTAAGAGTCTCTTCACCTTGGACAATAGTGCATTTTGTTGCACAACTCCTAATCTTCTTAGTTTTTGTACTACTGGCTTGCTCCCTTCTTTTAGATGGATATGATGCTTCACTGCAGTGACACCTGTAATGTGAGTGTAATCAGAAATAAACAATGATGCATGCTTCTTGAGAACATTTACACAACCCTCCCTTTATTCTTCCTTTATATCCTTGGATAACATCTTCTCTAGGCTGGCATCCCACACATTCTCCATTTGGATCCTTGGGTTGTCTTCTGATGAGGTAGTTTCCTTTAGGGTGACGCCCATGACTTCTAGAGTGCTATCACTCTCTTCACTTGAACTCTCTTCCTCGTCCATGGATGAGGAGCATCCACTTGAGCTCCACTCATCAGCTGACGTCTCTAGTTCAAGGTTCTCTTGTGGCCCATTCTTCAAGTTATAAACCACCTTCCGACTATGGCCACCCACACGAGGCCTCAAATCCAAGTCTCCTGTTGCCTTCTTGCACCCTGCACAAGATTTACTCTCAAACCCTCTAGCTGGTTTGTGAGATTGTTTATTTGTTGGAGCATATCTTCTTGTTGACCTCTATTGAGGCCTGGTGCATTATGCACATTTGGAGGTACGTGAGAAGCTTCCATAGTTGTGATATTGCCTCCCAAAGCTAGCTGGCCAGCTTGGGCTTGATAGAGAATCTTTCGATTCTTTTCCCTAGCAATTCTTAAGGCATCTTCAAAAGTATTTGAAAATTTGCTCTTTACCTTCTCCCTTAGCAAGGGGTACAAACCTGAGATAAATCGATCCTTTTGGAGGCAATTGGGAGCTCGCTCACCAGGGTTTAGTGAGTCTGACCATTGCCCCCAAAGTTTCAGAAAACCTTCCTCATAGGTTGCATAGCCATGAGGGTCAACTTGATGAAGGGCCAGAAGCCGTTGCAATAGTTCTTCTGCCAAATTGTCTTGTTGAAATCTTCGTAGGAAAGCCGCCTTCAATCCCTCCCATTCAGCTCTTTGGGTTGGATCTAGAGCCTGGAACCATACCCTAGCTTCTTCTTTGAGCACCAAAGGAAAAGCTCTCAATTTCAATGCTTCATCATCCCTCCCAGAGACAAGGAAAGCCATCTCCAAGTTATCCAAAAAATCCCCAGCATTTTCCCCACTACGCCCAAAAAAATTAGGGAAAGCCATGATAAAATGGGTTGCCTTCCTCTCAATACAGCACAAAGATGAAAACGTCTAGGCCCAAATCATATCTAATTAAGGGTAGAATAAATGGATTGATAGATGCATTAATCTCAGCTAGACGACGAGGGCCTAGTAAGTTCCCTATGATGTTTTGGAACCTAAGCTTTGTGCTAGCTATTATATGCACCGTTTGTCTAGCAAGAGGTTGGAAAGGTCCATATAAATCCCTATGATTCATAGAGTATGCTTAAAGCAAGATGAAGATGTGAACATCAAAAGATACAATATACTCCAAAATAGGAAATATTATAGGGTCAGGGGACAACAATATCTCTCTCAACCTCTCAGCTCCAAAATAGAAGACCAATCTTTGTGAGAAAAAAAATCTTTCTATCAATGCGTATATTCACCCTAATATTCTAAATTGATTGAAAGTTGTAGAAAATGGGATTATTCATTGGTGCATTAAATACAAACTTCCATGAGGCACTTCATTGAAGTTCAGCTCTCTTGGATCCCACCATTTCAGAGATGCGAAGAATTTGCTCACCAGTGATTAGCCTAGCTTTCGTGTGACCATCTTTAGCTTTGTAGAGTTCATAGGGTTCAATGGCTACCTTCTCAACCACCTTGAGCCTTCTTGCTAGTAGTAGTTGGAGTGCATCACCATATGTAGCCTCTTGCCAATACCGCACCCCATTGATGTGTAGCTCCCCCTCCAAAAACTTGTTAATACCTGAGTTTGAGAGTGCTTTCACCACCTGAAGTCGAGGCTTCAAAGGGAGTGTCTTCACACTAGCCACGAAGCACTCAACACAATGCTTTGACCTAGGGACTTGATGACTACAAGATTTTCCTTGAAGCAAAGAAGGGTGTATGTAGTTAACTCTCTTTACCCGCATACGTGCCGTTTGTCGATAAAGACGCTTCTTTTCTCGAGCTTCTTGGGGAGACCATAGTGGAAGTCTCGGAGAATTTGATGGACCTTCCTTCATAGGATTGACAGAGCGCTGCTTGAGAACTCCTCCGTGGGGGCACCAATTTATGACGAAGGAAATTTGGAATGGCGGCCTCTACACCAAAACAAACTCCATTGCGCCACAAGGGAAATGAGATGAGGGCACCACCTAGTCTTGGAAGCGTGGACTAGGACCGCTACGCAAAGAGAGAGAGAGAGAGAGAGAGAGAGAGAGAGAGAGAGAGAGAGAGAGAGAGAGAGAGAGAGCTATCACTATGAATGAAGCATTAACCTTAGTATGTATACAAGGAATGGATAACTTCAAGCACTCCCAACACAAATAGCATGTAGATTACTAAACAACAACTCAAGAATTAGCCAAAATCACATCAAGCACTCTCACACACACATAAAAGATCTCTCTTAATTAACATAAGTAAGAAGAGGGGAGGTTATTAGCATAAAACAATTTGCACTCTATAATGTGCAAAGAATGGAGTGAATGAATGAGCTTTATGGGCTCATGATGAGTGATACAAAGACTCAATGAGGCTGAGGAAGACTTGAAATTACAAAGGGGGAGGGCTCTTTATATAAGAAAGAGAGTGATTAGGAGTGAGGTTAAGACCCAAGTGCAATTTGTACAAATGAAGCTTGATTAGGGACATTCCACCAATGAAGAAGCTCCTTCCAAGTGATTTGTTGACCAATTTGCAACTAATTGGCTCCATCATCACTTGTGTTGTCTTCACTCCTTCCTCCATATCTTGATTCCAAGAGCTTCCTAATTTTAAAATGTAAAGAATCTACATAAAATCAATGCATATCTAGTAATAATAAGAAGGGGTTGAATGACAACTTATGAATTACAGCAAGATTAAGCATGATTTAAGAGGTGATTAGAAGAGGAATTTTTGATGATTTTATGAGCTTGAGAGAGAGGAGGAAGGAGGGGAGGTGAGGAGACTAATGGCTGATTTTTAGAGAAGGACTCAATGTGGAAAAGGAAGGGTGTGTGTGTAAAGGTAGAGGGGGTGGTCTCCACCACAGTTGGAAAAACTGTCGTCCGCCATTTTGGCCATATCTCCTAAACCGTAGATGCAAAAATTATATTAAAAAAAAAAGGTCAAAATCTCCAGCTCATCAGCTACAACTTTGATGAAGAAAACTTTTCTTGGATCGGAGTGGACGTATTTTTAAAAAATCCAGCAAAATCATGTGTCTGTTTTCTTCCTTCACCAAGTCTTCCACCTAGGTCCCATCTGTTTGAATCATCATATGGCTCCAAAGCCATGATGATATGAGCCCCTTATGACCCTTGAATCATGGGTGTATGGCTCCACAAACACATCATATCTTTTCTTTTCACATTTACATATTTTCCCTTTCCTTTACCATTAGGTTCTACCTTTCACCTCCTGTGAACTAGTCAAGGAAAAATTCCCATCAAGTCTTTTTTTTTTTGAATTTTTTCAAGAGGTTGTTCTCAATCTTTCTTTTATTGTAAAGCTCTAGAAGCAAGGAAAACCAACAAAATATAGTAAAGAAAAAATTTGTGATAGGCTTGGATCAATGGCAAAGGTCATAAAAACTCAAGAAGTTCAAAGAGGGAGGACATAGTATCTCTTTTCTCACCTATGATGGCACCTTTGGTGCCACCAACAAAGTATTGGCCTTCATCCAACAATGTGATGCGGCCTTTGGAGACGAGGGCTTCACGGAGTCCTCCAAGCTATGCCATGTAGCTATGCACTTCCGGAAATCGGATCACCAATGGTGGGCTAGCCTTTGTGGCAATGGTGAAGCCCCAAAGACATGGAAAACTCTATGAGTTTCCATCATGAAGCAATTCCTTGTCAGCGATGCAAAGGACAAAGTGCTTACCAAATGGCGCAATTTGAAGCTTCTCTCTCATGAGTCTATCCACAAGTATGTAGACAAGTTTTGGGATATACATCTCAAGGCTACTGACTTCCAAAATATAGACTTTTCTTGAGAAAAAGCAACAGTTTTGTGTAGGATTACCTGAAGAGATGGCCAAGTATGTCAACTCTCAATGGCCTAGTTCTATCACCGAAGTAATCCACCACACCATGGTTGCTTCATGCGTCAACTTCCAAAAAGGGGCTAGACGGAATGTCAAGCCTATGGAAAATAAAGACAAAGGTGATGCCAAGGAGAAAACCAATGCCCAAAATTCTTTCCAAGGAAATTCCAACAACAACAACAATAACAATCGGTCCAAGGAGAAGGGATTTTAAAAAGGTAAAAATAAACTCTCTCCTAAAGAGCTTGAAGCTTTTTGCAAGTACCATAAGTATTTTAAGTGTGGGGAGCAAAGACATGAGTATCATGCTTGCCCCAAGAAAAATGCTTGCAATGAGACTCCTAGAGCTTCCACCATCAAAGCTCCAAAAGAGGATGCTCATTGCAAAGGTGCACCTCTCTCCTATGCTTGGGGAAAGGTAAGGTAGCATGATGCCTTCATCTTGTTTGACCCTAGCTCTACTCACAACCTCGTATCAACAGAGTTGGCCACCAAGTTGGGCATTCAAGCTTTCGAGATGGGAGATGTTGTAACGGCCGACGCTACTTTCGAGGGACAGTGAGCCTCCATTACTCCCTTGATTGGGAATTTGAGGCTCCATGTCCAAATATATGTCAAGAAAGAAGACCGTTTCATCTCTCCTCTCCAACATGAGGATGCTATCCTAGGGGCACCATGGTTCAACCGCATGGCTGCCAACATGAAGTTCCCTGAAAGGAGAATCTACTTAACCTACAAGGGAAAGAACATGTATATAGATGCTAGTGACTTTGATTTCACTATATCACTTGTAAATCCTCTTGCTTTTGATATATTAATGAAGAGCGTACCTGATTTTTGTCAAAGAGTCTCTAAAAGATCCTAATGTTTCATCAAATGTAAATGGTAGGAATCAAGAAGAGTTAGAGTTGTCTAATTTTCTAAAAATTCTCTCAAATAGCAAGACCATTACATGACTTAACAAAGAATAACATTAAGTATTTATGGATTGCTAAGGAGAAAAATTCTTTTGACAAGCTCAAAGAGAAGCTTACCTCCCAACCAATCCTCATGCTTCTGGATCTCTCAAAGCCATTTGAGGTCCAATGTGATGCTTGTGGTGATTGCCTTGGAGCAATCTTGCTTCAAGAAGGGCATGCCATAGCATATGAGAGGCGAAGGCTCAATACAGATGAACGAGTCTTGGGCATTTATAAATTACGAGAAAGAGCTTTTAGCTGTTCTACATGCCCTAGACACATGGACACACTATTTATTGGGGACTCCATTTATTCTAAGATCCGACCACCAAAGTCTCAAGTACTTCATGACGCAAACCAAGCTTTCCAACAAACAAATGAGGTGGGAAAATTTTCCTTTGCAATTTAAATTTCATATTGCTCACATTGCGGATAAGCACAATCAAGTGGCCGATGCACTTTCACGGCGACCAAAAGTTAATGCGATGTCTATAGCTACTCACAATGATCTATCTTCTATGATAGATGAGTATGCTACTGACCCTGACTATAGAGACATAATGTCAGCCCTTGCTTTGGGTAAGAAAGAGGAACCATTCACCTTACATGATGGTTATCTTCTCCACAGAAATAGGCTATGTGTTACACCCTCCCTTCGTGAGAAAGTCATGTATGAATCCCATGCTCCTCCCTATGCGGGGCATAGAGGCATTCAACCTACTCTTTGAGGAGTAGATAAGTATTTCTATTGGCCTACCACAAAAGTGGACATACAAGAGTATGTTTCAAAATGTGTAGTATGCCAAAAGACCAAGTATGATAGAGGGAAGCAACCTGGATTACTCCAGCCATTTATTACCATATACATGTGGTAGTGATGTGTGTGAGCACACTAGGACCGTCGGGGCATTTTTTCCCTCTTTAGGAGGTTTTTTCCCTCATGCATTGTATATATGCCCATCACTCTAGGGCTATCTATCTTTCCATTTATTACCATATACATGTGGTAGTGATGTGTGTGAGCACACTAGGACCGTCAGAGCATTTTTTCCCTCTTTAGGAGGTTTTTTCCCTCATGCATTGTATATATGCCCATCACTCTAGGGCTATCTATCTTTCCATTGCACACTTAGTAAAACACTCTCAACTGTGTGCCTTGAGTTTCCTTCATCTTCTCCAAGCTATGTGCATTTCTTTGCAACCCTAATTCCAACAATTGGTATAAGAGCAGGTGCCATCCTCCTGGGCTTAGTCGCCAGCAGCTCCAGCACACGCCTGCTCAGTTTCTCCCATTTATGTGAGATTTGGCAAGCTTTCGCAGGTCGACAAAAATTTTGGGTGCTCGTAGAGCTTAGTCTGCTCAGATTTTTGATTCGGGCTCATTTCGGCCTCAGTTTCCACTACAACCAAGTTTGCACATGCAGTTTTGTCATTTTGTGCAGAATGTTTGTGAGTGCCAAATACCGCATAACAGGTCCCATACAGTCTACTACGGGTTTTGCTATATAGCATGTACTGGTCTCACTCAGTTTCTCCTCATTTTGGGTTGTTTTCACATCAGTTGTAGGCATTTTCCATGGCTGACAACAACACAGATGTTTTCAACATGTTTGTTGCTAATGAGAACAGATTGGATGGGGACAATTACCCTATGTGGACTTACATGATGCAACATGTTCTTGTGTCAAAGGGTGTCTGGAATATTGTGCAGGGCATTGATGTATGTGCTGATTCTCAGGATGTAGACGATGTTGCAGGTCTTGTTGCAAGGATTGCTGCTATTAGAGTTGTTTTGCCTATGCTAGAGCAAGCTCGTTGGGATGTAAAGGATGCGCCAGCTCATGCATTGATTGCATTTCTGTATGTGCACCATTACTCCTCACATTAGTTTGATGAAATCTGCAAAACAGGCTTTGGATATTCTAGCAAGTCTTCTGCAAGCCGCAATGAGGCTAAAATTGCTTTATTGTGCATAAAGAGTTGGAATCGAAGATTATGCATGATGAAGATGTTATGGAGACTTCTCTTGCTGGTGTGAAGGATATCAATGAGAAACTTATTTCTGCAGGTGAAGTCATTTCATACAGTTCCCTTGTGCAGATTGTTCTTGATGACTTACCAGATTCTTACCACACTTTTGCTAGTACTTGGAGACTTATGAGACCCAAGGAAATTGTGAAGTTGTCAGGTTTGATGCATTATGCACATTGTTGTTGCACAAGTCACTTTCCAGAAAAAACAGGACTAGGCAGCGTGCAATTGAGCAGGCTTTTATTGCTTCTCAAAAAAATGGTGGTAACAGCAATGCAGCCACTTCTTATGGTTCTGCAGTGATGAGTGGCAAAAGTTCTATTCCTAATGCTTTTGCTGGCAGAAATTCATCTAGAAATTCTTGTGATAAGGGCAAAAAGAAGATGTGTTGCCATTATTGTAAAGATAATGATCACTTGATCAAGCAGTGTCCTAAGTTGAAGTCCAAAGAGGCTAAGAAGAAAGAGGGTGGTTCCACTGCAAATGCTAGTTCCACTACAAATGCAGCCATTGTTGAGTCTTCTATGAAAGGAGATCGTGATGCTGAAGTTGATATAGAATGGGTTTTAGTGCAGAGTGCACTTACAATCCTGTTGTCCATGATGCACGCATGTTAGTTTCTACAGATTCACATCTATGGTATTTTGACAGTGGTGCTACAAAGCACAATACCTCACATCATGAATTTTTCACCTCTCTTGAGTCTGTCCCTCATGGGAATTCAGTCACTTGTGCCAACAATGCCTCTTATCTGGTTCAGGGAGTTGGAAAGATTGTGCTTACTGCTGCAAATGGTAGTTCGTTCACACTTGTTGATGCACTTTATGTACTTGGGATCAAGAAAAATCTTTTGTCTGTATTCGTACTTGCTAGACTTGGACTTATAGTCAAATTTGTGGATGGCAGATGTATAGTTCATGATCTCAGTTTTGGTGATGAAATCGTTGCATCTGGCCTTTTGTGTTGTGGGTTGTATAAGCTCACTTTGTATGACAAGTGTGGACAAAATTTTAAACATTTAGTTGCAAATTCAAGGGCCGTTTCAGATGCAAAATTGTGGCATGCACGTTTTGGGCATCTGAATTTTGCCAGTTTGCTGCGTTTGCAGAAATATGATATGGTTGCTTCTTTGCCGCCTCTTGAAGCACCTATCAAACATGTTTGTGAAGGCTGTATTTTGGGTAAAATGTTGTGTTCTAAGTTTCCAAAGGATTGTTCAGTTAGGGCCAGATGCAGGTTGCAGCTTGTGCATAGTGATGTTTGTGTGTTCATGCAAACTCCGTCCTTGGGTAATTAACTGTACTTCGTGACTTCCATTGAGGATTACTCTAGGCATGCATGGGTAATTGTGCTTAAAGCAAGTCCAAAGTTTTTATGTGCTTCACACAATTTCTAGCTATGGTTGAAAATGTATCGAAATGTACTATGGGCACCCTCCATTCCGATCGAGGGGGGAGGTATATGTCTCATGAATTTAATGCATTCCTTGCTAGTCGTGGGATAAAACACCAATGTACAGTGCCTTATACACCTCAGCAAAATGGTGTTGCTGAGAGGAGAAACAGGTCACGTACGAAAATGGCACGATGTATGGTCAAAAGTCAAGCTTTGCCGCATTCTTTTTGGCTTGAGGCCATCATGTGTGCCACTTATGTACTTAATAGGTCTCCTACGAAAGCTTTGCAGTCTATTACTCCATATGAAGCATGGCATGATAGAAAGCCTTCTATTGAGCACATGCATGTTTTTGGCTGTTTGGCATATGCTTTAGTGCCACAAGGATGATAATGCTGTTGTCAGTACAAGGGTAGGACCAGTCCGGGCCAAGGACCAGAACGGACATGAAGTCAAGGGGGTCCCTATATTTAGAAGGCCGAGGGCCTATATAGGGCATGGCTGGGTGGTGATGAGCATGTTCAGCTCCCCTGTCCTTTCATTGGTATCATAGCTTAGGGGAGGAAAGCAGCTATGGAGGAGGATTGCGGAGATGGTGCTCTCACATGGCGAGGCATGTCTTGGTTTGATTCCTCTCATTCTCGCTTTCTTTCTCGATCTTTTTTTGCAAGGCATCCCTGTCGATCTCTCTCGCAGCCATGGCGTTTGTGCATGCAATTGCATGGCTCTCCTCCGATGAGGCAGGCATGGAAGCGGAAGACGCAGCACCGTGTGCTGCTGTCCCAAGTAGGGGAGGTAAAATAAAATCCCGCAGGACCGTGGGCATCAACCCTAAGCGGGGGGAAGGCGTGAGTTTCGGCGCGCTGGTGGACTCAGAAGGAGCGTGCAAGGAAGCTGTGAAAAAGCCGTCACAGGGCCGGGTCGAGTCTTGCAACAACGACTCTCTCTCTCTCTTTTCTCCTCTCGGTGGCTCTGCTTGTAGCGCCATCGCTCACAGCAGCAAGCAAACAGTAAGTGAAATTTTATTTTATTTTTAATTTAATGAAAAAACAAAAACAGCTTTTCGCATACTAGCGGCCCGCCCCACTAAAAACCGGCAGCCGTGGCGTTTGTACATGTATCGTGAGATTTGCCTCGAAGGGAGGCAAAGGCGGATTTTCCAAGGTATGCATGTCGTGTCATGCATGCTCATGCTCGAGCCTCGGCAAAGGGGCCATGGCAATAGCGAGGAAGCAAAGTGCTCCCGCATCTCATCAAAAAGAGATTTCCAAGGGTGCTTTTATTCCAAAATCAACGGCGATTGCACCTCGACCAAGGAATATGCTCGTGGCAAAAAGTTTTCGAGTGCAAAAGCAATGCCAACAAGGATTGATGAAGACAAGATGTTTAGCATGCTCGACTAAGAGAAGGAGCCTTCCAGTACTGTGCTGCCTTCATAGATTTTTGACATGATTCCAGGTAAATCTGTCTACATTTTGGCATTACTTTTTGACTGTGTTATGCAATCAATTATTTGTTCATTAAGGTTCGTTGACATGTAACAAGCACGGCTCGATTGTCTCTTCCAATCACGGCTTGTATTGCCTCTTCAAGTGATTAGTGGTAGTTGAGGTACCTCCACACCCAGTAAGGTATGCACCTAGTAGGGTGTTCTTGACATTCATGGTTGAAATCACCTCAATGCTGAGCTTGCAAAATCGACTCAAGCATGGCTTGGGTACCTGCCACACTGATCTACTGCACGGATCATCAACAGTTCATTTTTCTACTAATGGACTTTCAAGGAGATTGGCACACCATGTGGCTCGATTTGATGAAGGGTACATAGGGCTCGGCATGGCCAACTTCTTGTCACCGCTTTCAAAAATCGGCAAAGACGCTAGCCACACAACACTAGCCAATCTCCATCAACAAGGTCAACTGAAGTTTACCATGATATCTATACGTCGACAGCAGCATATGTTGGCTAACTAACCTTCCTTATGTGAAGCAAGGCTTCCATTTTTGCATTTTGCATTGAGCCTTCCCACTTTGGGCATATGCTATGAGCATAGACACTTGGGAAGGATTTTTGCAAGTTGTCTCATTACGTACAAGACAGACGTATATGATACAAAGGGGTGTATGTGTATATACCATAACTCTCTTGCAACAATCTCTCGCAAAGCAGATATGGCTAAGAGCTGGTTCGGAATGAGTTTTTTCCTTCCAAATCTCTGGACCACTGGTTACTGCAACGACCAAGTTAGCCCATTTTAAGTTCTTCTTATTTTTTCATGTTTACTTGGAAATTACTGTTTTTGTGCAAACCAAAGTGCTTTGCCACTTTAATACGAAGCAAGGCTTCTCCCTTGTGCCAAGATACTGCTCAATGACTTGGCATCATGGGCAGTGGCACACAAGTTTGGGGAACTGCCAAAATATGGCATATCACTCCCTACCAGTACAATTGTGCAAGGAACTTATGGTTTTGGCTCTCACTTTTGAGGCCATCACTTTTGCCAAGGGCTTTTGTTTCTGCATGCACGGCATGATAGCTAGGTAGATTCAATTTTACCACCTTATGCAATAAGCTTCCTCTATAACACTAGACACTTTGACATGGACAAGATATGTTATGGATTGTTTGACATGATTTTTGGTTGTTGTCCACGCACAACACCACTAAAAAGAACTTAACACTTGGAATTGATTCACTGGCAAAGTGCCCTATCCAAGTCATCCTCGATAAATCACGACCCCATACACGGTAGATGGTCAAGATTTGATTTGTGTTTTTCTGTTACCTCGCTCGATGAGAGCGTCATACCAAAAAATTGGGGAATGCTTATACGATAAGCTGCAAGTCAGGCATAAGATGCGTCAGAACACATAGCTTGGGCACACACTTTGAAAACTTAAGCAAAGTTCCTCAGGCCAGCATGCTCTTTTGTTCGTTCTTCATCTCTTTCTCTCAGGAACAAAATGAAAATTTTCTACGAAGTTTGGTTTCATGTTTCACTACTAAGCCAAGATGCTCTAAAACTCTCACCTAGAAATTAGGCAAGGTGCCATCCATATCAATCTTCATACGATTGAACACTAATTTCCATGATGGCTAGGAACCACGCACGGTGTCTCAGAGCCATTGTTAAACCTAGGATAAGATCCACTTGTTGGTATTCCTTGGACGATTGTTCTCAAGATCGAACAGCACTACCCAGTGGAGTACACATTGATGTTAATTGACAAGCAAGTGTCTTGTCATTACGAATGTCATTACGGATGTTTAGGGTGTCATTTTTGCACTACATGTTTTTAGAGCGATGCTCCAGTGAGTTTTTGATAATCTTACACTCACACCAGCTGCTCTCTATCACGGAGTATAGACGCAGCAATCAGTTGTGACAACATGGCTGTCCATAAGAGCTTGGAAGTTCACTTGTGTGGATCTCCCGCTCTCTCTATAGCACTACAGAGCGTCTATGGACATACTGTTTTGGGGTAAGACTCGGCGGGTGATTACTACATCACCCCATAAGCATTAAGGATCACAGTTTGATATGCATTGAGGATCACCATTGATCTCTCCCAGTTATACTTTCAAGGAAAGAATTCCGCAATCTACCATGCGGTAGCAGACGAACACACTTTTCAAGTTGATTCCAATCAATCTGTACATGGTTGACTATGTTGGTTACCGTTATTTGCTAGTTGAGTAGTTTCTACAAAGAGTCTTATCAAGGGGTTTGACTACGTAGATTCTAATCCAAGAGCTTGGATTGCAAAGGCAACACCCAGGCTTCCCAGTGCAATGTTGTTTGTTTTTTCAGGTAGGGGACGTGGTCCTCTCCATTTGAATATGGGTAAGTGAACATTACGTTCAAATCTCCAGGTACGCATCTATTGATTTGGTGTTATTCCATTTTTAGTATGCTTTGCTTGGTTTTTCAAGACGTATAAGTACGCTTGAATGTTACAGACCCATGCCATGGGCGATTCGGCACAAAGTATTTTGGGCCAAGTGTGCAATCTATCTTTCTGCCTTATATTGTTACGAACCTACTTGTAGGGTTCAATTTGGCACATGTTGTCACATGGGATACAACATGGTCTAGGAACTCAAGGATTTCGGTTTAGCTAGTGTGGAGCAATGAATGAGGGTCCCTCTCACTCTTGTCGCAGAGTGTTTAGAGTTACCTCCACACACAAGTACATCTTGTACTTGAAGGATGTTCTTTTTTAGACATCCTTAGTTGAGACATATTCCGCATGTGGCGAATATGAGTCTCTGGGACTGACACTGGCGCCCCCTATTTCAAATATGTGTCAAGACAAAGTCCCTAGGTGCTGGTCCAATCTATTTTCTCGACCATTTTCAGCACGACGTATCAGGAGCAATTTCAGTGGCCAAAAATTGTCGGATACTTAGAATGACTTGTTCAGCTACAAGTATTGCTAAACAACATTACAGATGGTTGTTTATACATATAGCAAGGCTATAAGTGGTTACTGAAAAAGTTTCATTGTCTCCCATTCAGACGTTTCAGCAAGGCTTGCAAAAGATTGCAATCGAAAGTATTTAGTTTCTTTTCAGAACTATTTACATTCCTTTTTAATGTGTGCTACGTGCATCACATTTGCCATAAGTATCGGCAAAGATCACATGGATATACAGGTTCGGATCTGTTTCCTACTAAATGCATGCACACTAGGTGTTATGGGCCCTAGTGTTTGGCACAGACTGATTTGGAACGGCATGCATATTCCTCAGGTTTTTGCTTATGAAGCATTTTGCACTTTATGTGCACGATCTCTACGAGATTACCTTTGGGTCTACTAATCACCAATAGAGGTCATGGCTCGGTTTGGGTGTTTGTGGATTTTTTAAGTTAACCATGATGGTTATTCTACACATTGTTGATTCCTCAACAATGTTATACGCTATTGTGATTTCCTGTTTACCAGTCATCTGGGAAGACTGTCTGTAAACCGTGGGGGAAACACACCTCAGTACTGTCAGTATCCAAGGGGATTGACAGATTACATAGTGTAATCTTGGGCTAAAGGATATGCAAAGTGCATACATTAGCTTCATAAGCATTTACTGCTCTTTTTGGAGTTTACTTACTATCAGTTAACGCATGTTGCGACTAGGTAGTCTCTTCATGTATAACTCAGGTTCTCAACCTTGAACACTCATTAGGGTGGGGTTGTTTACTGATGATGAAGAAGAGGGCCAAGTCAAGGACTTAAAATTGGCTGATGAGTTATGTCAGCAAGTTACTTTCATGGAAAGTGACAAGAGTTACTCTTTTTGGTACACCTATGTTGTGATAAACTCGTTTACCATGCTCATGAGAGTTCTAAATGGAGTCTACACACTATGTTTGGATAGGAACCGGTACCATCAGATGGTTACAAATGGACAACAATGTAGAAAATCAAGATGTTACTCTTGGTTTCATTGAACCTCCTACTGAACCGGGTTCCGCTGAAATGAACAGTTGGATCCATGTGGGATGTTACGGTAGAAAACATTAGTGTTCTTATGAAGATACCATCACTTGTGTTTTCGCGGACAAAAACGCTTCTCCAAGGGGGGAGTAATGTCAGGACAAGGGTAGGACCAGTCCGGGCCAAGGGCCAGGACGGACATGCAATCAAGGGGGTCCCTATATTTAGAAGGCCAAGGGCCTATATAGGGCATGGCTAGGTGGTGATGAGCATGTTCAATTCCCCTGTCCTTTCAGTTGTCAAATGTATTTTTGTTGATTACAGTGCTAAGAGCAAACGTTACAGGCTGTATCATCCGCAAACAAAGAGGATTATGGTTTCACGGGATGTAGTGTTTGTGGAAGAGGCAAAAAGCTACTGCTTACAAGCACATAAGGGCCTTAACATTCAAAGAAAATGATTGGGTCTTAGCCTAAGGCTCGATTGAGGCAAACGACGGAAAAAAATCCTATGGTCCATTAAAAGTATTATTCTAAGCTAGCAAAAAAATACTATGGTCCTTTCCAAATCTTGAAGCCCATCAATGACATGGCTTATCAACTCAAGTTTCCCAACCAATGGCTCATACACAATTCTTTTCATGTGAGCCTACTTAATCCCTACGAAGGAGAGCCACCAAGTGAACCAGTTATTGAAGACCCTCCTGAAATCAAAGACCAAGAAGAGGTGATACAACCCGAAGCTATCCTTCGGCATGAAGACAAGGTACTTCAACATGGTAATATTATCCGATGGTATAATTATTAAGTTCAAAAAATATCTTTTTGAAGATGCTAGATGGATACAAGGAATACAGCTTAAGGATAGTATGAACCATGTCAATGCTTACAATGCTACATTAGAGTAAGCAAATGTACAAATTTCTTTTAAATGACCAATGTTTTTGACTTATAATACTAATTCTCTTTTTATTGAGCACAAATTTAAGTAGTTTTCATGCTTGGAATCATGTTTGTGATGACTACGTCTCTCAAACACCAAGTAGAATTTTTCACTCTACATTGGGAGAATGAAATGGACTAACGAGCAGACATGCTTGCGGCAACCATGTCTCCCAAGCACCAAATGAATTAGTCATCCATCTTAGAAAGATGTCGTAGGGGAAAAAGGGATCCGCTACCCGCTAAGAAAGGTTGACTAATGACCAAGGCTTTATCTCTTCTACCTCATAGTCAAGGACGACTATGATTTCAAGAGAGAGGTAATGCCATAAAAACTAATATCTAACCAACCCAAATAATTTTTTCATATTAAACTGATCATTTAATGTGGGAGAATAAATGGGAACAAGGGTTAGAATATAGGTATGTGCTTTCAGGTCTATCTCGACACGGGGCCAATCATAAAGGGGCCCAAGTGAGAGATGATATGTCAAAGAGAAAGTTAACTAATGGAGCTTAAAGACCTTAGGGTTAGCTTCATTAAAGACCTCCAAAGTTTAGTGTTAAAAAATCCTTTGACCTTAGGTAAGCTAGGGCTAAGCTTGAGGTGGGAACCCGGCCCAAGCTTGAGGTGCTTGTTGTGCTTGATGACTAAGGTGCTTGACGTGCTTGTCGTGCTTGATGACTAAGATGCTTAAGGTGCTTGTCGTGCTTGCCGACTAGGGAGCCTGAGGTGATTGTGGGAACACTATCAAGGCTTCAGGTGCTTTTTCATGCTTGCTGACTAAGGTGCTTGGGGGTAAGGTGTGAAAAAGTTAACAACTATCCCTACAAGGAGGGAGCGAACCCTATAAGAGGGGGGATTAGAGAGAACGCACACACCCTCACACAAGGCAAGCTTGGTACAAAGAAAGAAAAAGGGACACTTGTCAAGTTCCTCTTCATGTTTCCCTCATGGTGTGCCTAAAGCCTATTGGTTGGCCACCCAAGGGGTCCAATGATAAATTAGTAGATTTAATTAACTGTTTTTGCATTTATCAAGTCCTCTCTCAAAGGGGAAAGGGAGACACTTGTCCCAAGACTAGCATGCTTGCTTGATATGCCTCTTTCTTGTGATTGGCTAGGCCTGAGGGGTCTAGTGATCTTCAATGATGAGCTACACGGGGGGTCGACCAAAGCAATCCAGGGGGTTTCTTGAGGGGTATACTCTCCCACACAGACTCTCATTGTGTAAAGTGCAAAGTGCAAGAGCTCCGTCTCCTTCTCCAAGCAAGTAGAGAAGTTGAGAGCCTACACCAACACTCTTGGCTATGGAATGCAAATCCAACCAAGAGCCATGCTTCAATGCTTAAGCTTGACATCTTCTCCATCTTCATTACTATGCTATTATGTATGCTAGCAAGAAGAGTGATGATAAGTGAGGAACTAGTTCTTTCTCCTATGAAATGTTTCTTCTTCCTCTTCCCTACCCTCATTCCCTGCTAGCTCTCTCCACTTTCGAAGGTGTTTGAGGCCATGGGACTGAGGCTTGGGATAGTTAATGCTTTCCACAAAGTTTATGTTATGCTCTTGATGCATGAAGCTTTCCATCTTCATTGCATCGCCTAGGTCATATGGAGCACAAAGATTGTATTGTACCAAGTCTCTCTTGATGGGAGAAACTATAATACAAATGCCTGTTGGAAGGGGGATCGGCTCCACATAAATCCGGTCCTCAATTGTTGTCATGTTCTTTAAACTCTTTTTCTTGTAAAACTATTGTTCATGCCAAGTTAACTAAATGCTATATTTATGTTGCTACCATTAATTAAGTTCATGACCCTCTATGCTCACAAAGTAATTTCACAAAAGTAATTTCTCTGATTTCCGCTACTCTCAAAGTTAATAGGCCATTTCCATTACACAATCTCTATGTGCGTCGCTATATAGCGACGCTTATAGCGTGCACATAGCGATGCTTATAGCAACGTTTTCTTTTCGATGCTCATATCGACGCCTTTAGCAATGTCAGGGATAAGAATATCCTAATTCATTTATGTCGCTACGGCCGTCACAAGCCTTCAGCACCGATTGTAGTGTAAAGTGCAAATGTGGCCAAAAAAAAAAAA